>NC_083425.1:38602392-38905422 GCF_020745735.1 Hemiscyllium ocellatum
TCATTTGTGACATGCCTTATGACCTTACCTGGTTGATTAAGCTTTCACTCAGCCGTCCTAATATCCCCCCTTTTTTTCGCTCAGGGCCATTTTCTTTTGTCTGATAATGTTGGTGGGAATGTTTTACAATGTTTCAGGCTGTTGTATAAATTTAAGCTGTCACTGTTGATTGTCCAGCTTGTTCTCTGAAAGGTACACTACCTCTCTGTGACACATTGAGATTGGGGGAGCTGACACCATTCGCAGTGTAACATATACAGGTGCAAATGGTTTTAAAAATATTTTGAAGCTTTTCAAAATTAAAGTCTATGCTTAACAAGCCTGGCATTCCTCACTGCAATTAGCCTTTGATTTGTTTTACAGATTTCGACCATAACGCCCAGCTCGTACATTTTGAGCAAATCTGTCATATCTTCGGATTTTTCTGTTGACTACATGTACCCATCTAATTGAAACATGTTTCAGTTTTGTCTCACTCCACTTGAAGTGACTCATGGTGATTTGTTGGCAGTCAGCTCAAATTTTAAATGTTGGTACTGCAAGGTTTGGGAAGGATGTGGGTTGGTGCTGGGTCAGTGGACGAATGGTAAGGGAAGCCACAGCAAAATAGAGAATGCAATCATTGAAGACTTGCTGACAAACTGTTGAGATAAATATGGAATGGCACCCATTCTCCCCTATTATCACAGCTAGCACTTTATATAACACTTAGAAGAGAGACAACAAGCACTCCAGCAATCTCTATGCTGCTGTCAGCAGGAGTAATTTATGTTCGCTAAAATGGTATCTTGTGAATAATAATGCAATTTTAAAGTTATTGATGTTTGTGTAATTGCATTGTTAGCTACAGAATTACAACACCACTGTAATGACACAAAAGTATTGTTAGATTCCACGCAGCCAGATATAGCAATGATTTATTTCTAATACATTACTACTAATGGAACTATGTACGTATCCAACAACAGAAGTGCTGTCTTACAAGCAATCAGTTCCTGCATTGTAATAGTTCTGTTTTATGAAATTTTAATATACATTTATAAAAATTGGAGAATTGATTAAAGATTATGACTGATTCCCACATCAAAACTGTAAAGTGAAAAGATGTGCTTGTCTCATGGAATCTTGTTTCTTCACAACAGCTACATTTCCATTTTCTATAAGACATGTTCTGTAAGGATCATGCAAATAGCAACCCCCTCTCTCTTTTAGCACACACACATTCTAAAACGTCTGTTGCACATGGCTCCCTTTTAAAGGATTCCTGAAATGTTGATTCTATCAGTGAATATAGAACAAAGTTTGTAATTGAAACCAAAAGGATGAACACAGCATCCCCAAAAGCTGAAACGTGCAAACTAAAAATTCTAGGTCAATAAATTAATGCATGCTGACCAAAAAGAGGGTGAACTGCATATGGAGTTTACATCTTAATATCTCCTTAACTGGTGAAACAGATGAAGACAGCTGCTCTGAAAAAGAGGGAAGAAACAAGACCTCATTGTTATTGAGACATAACTATGAATAAAGTGAAAGAGTTAAATGATCCAGCTGATAATCGGTATCCATTATCAAATGGCAAATAATTGTTACAACATTTTATAGTGACCATCCTTCCGTTGCTTTACCTTTTGATCTATTTGCCTATTTCAAGCTGTGATAGTAAAATGTACTTTAAAACAGTGGAATCTATCACTGAGTTTTTTTTAAGATCTCACAAAGCCTGAGTTTGGATCTCAGCCTTGGCTCTTTTTCAAACTGGTGTTCAATGGCTAAGTTTCATCAGATTGACCACAAGGTGGAGCACTTTACACTGATCCAAAACCTGAAGTGCAAACTAAGGCCAAGATGCCAATTTTCATTCTTATCCAATGCACTTTGGATTTTCTGCACATTAAGTACATTGATAAATACAGAAAAGTTACTTCAGAATGGCCTTCTTGATAATGACTAACAGGAAAAAATCACGACTACCTGAGCTTGGCTCACAGTGAATCTAAACTGTACGAAAATGCCATGAGGCATTTAAAGTTAGTTCAAGGACCAAAAACCTGACATTTTCTTTCGTGTTTAGAACAGTCATTTCCACCGTGGAGCGGGCTGGAAGAGTGAATGACCATTGCTCAACAGTTTGAAAATCACAAAGAGATTAGGTGAGATTTGATTATGCCAAACTTGAGTTGTAAGACCTATGTTATCAGTGGGGAAATGCAGACAAAGCCTGAGGAATGCCTGAAATACTGCCAGTTTAAGGTTGAGCTGTATTGAGTTGAGTAATAGAGTGAGTTGTGATTTCAATAGAATGAGAGTGCAAGCAAAGAAGTGTATGGAAGAAGCAAGGAAGAAGCTATGATCATTTCATTTTTAACAACCATAAAAAATATTTTTATTCATCGCATTTGCTTCCTCAGGCTGAGATTAATGCAGCTGAGGCTCCAATTGTATTGCACTGGACAATGAAGATATGTACAAATGAGAATGCAAAGCACATCCAGCAATACCCAGTTTTGCTGCAATTGCCTGACTGACTGCTTATACGAAACATAGCTGTTTTCAGCTCTACCCAATTTCCAGGGTAAGCTTTTCAAAGTTTGAGATTGATCTAGGAATAACACTTACTCATAACTTTAGAATTTCTCTGCATAAAGACCCATAAACTAAATGGCAACTACCTGCATTTTCACAGCACAATTAATGTAGAAAAATATTCCAAGGCTCTTCACAAAAGTGTCAGGAAAAATGTTTTTTGCTAAATCAAAGGACGAAGGAGGAAAAGTAACCAATAACCAAGGAGCTGGGATTTACATAGGATCTGAGAAGGAGGTAAAAGAGGTGGAAAGGTGAAGGGGTTTAGGCGCAGAATAAAAGAGTCTGAGATCAAGGTGATTGAAAGCAATGGCACTAATGCTGGGGCAAATAGAAAGGGGGAAGCATTAGAGGTTGCCATCAAAAGAACTGAGATTCTAGATGGAATAAGTATTAGTGCTGAGAAAAGGAGATCATGGATGCAGTATCAGCAAGTGAAGAAAAATATATGACAAAGGTATGATCTGATGAACAGTCATGGGACTCAAAATGCTAGTTCTGTTTCCTTCTCTACAGAGGCTGCCAGACCTGCTGAGTTTCACCAGCACTTTCTACCTTTGGTGTGGAAGAGATTTAATTGAACTGAAGTTTTTGACAGATTTTGGAATGAATGTCCATGCCTAAACTAACAATGAGATTTTTTGGACTGTGCAAGATGGAAAACCTAACTGGAGAGATTTAGGTGTAGGAGATATTGATGCACATCTTGGAGACAGTAATGATTTTATGGATTTTCTACAACCTCAGTATCTAGCTCACTAAAAGTTAGGATCTTTTATACATATCCAGTTCATCCAGGCAAGTATGTATGCAGTTCACTGGCAGTGTAAAAGTTAGATACACAGGAGAAAGTGAGGATTGCAGATGCTGGAGATCAGAGTCAAAAACTGTGGCGCTAGAAAAGCACAGCAGGTCTGACGTTTCGGGCATAAGCCCTTCATCAGGAATGTTGGGAGGCTGGGGAAGTTTAGATGCATATCCAATTCGATAAAAGATCTGCCCACTCAAATTAGTGGAATTAAAATTATGGATTTCCATCTATATTTTAGATTTTTTAAATTAAAAACCAAGCAACAAGGTCTGACTTTATAACCCTATTCATTCCTAATTGCAACAAGCACTGAAAATATTCGACCAAATGATCCTGATTTCAACTGTTATGATCTGTATACTGTAGTATTTATGTATTCACTGTTGCCAGAAGTGAACTGTACTAACAAGACAGCACGGTGATTATTAAGCTCAGTTTTTACTGTTCACTACCGGTTTGCTCAGTACAGTAAAGAATAAATGAAGAATCCAATATAACACATTAATGAATCAAGATTTTTATTAATAATACAGATGTTGGATAAAAAAAATAATGTTTCAGAAGCACTAGCCTAATAGTTGCAATCAGATCTTATTACAGAATAAATGAGTACAATTAATGTTGTCTAAATTTCATTGATACAACCATGTTGGAGTAATTAGATACTGAAGTACAATGAATAAGTAATCATGTCTCAAACAAACAGAAATAGTTCCTGTTTGGAGACCATAACAAACAGCAATTGTCCTCTGTTTACACTCTCCATTTGCTGGAAATGTCTCGTCCTCCAATCTCTTTCTCTCCAGAGTTTGTTAATGATGATGACATTTCTCTTAATAAAACCTTTAAACCTCATTGAATGAAGAGCTCTTTTCCCAAGAGTACTTGCTTATTCTCTAGTTTAGCAGTTACACACACACATCCTTTTTTCAGAATATGCATGTAAAATGGCCTACTCACTTAAGCAAGTGAGGTTTATTGGTTTTTGAAGGCCCATCTATTAGAATTGCTAACTAGTTAATTCGGACAGGGACAAAGACGTAATGGTAAAACAAAATAGAAGCTTGCATGAAGACAGCTTTCATCCTTTCAGGCTTTCTTTGGGACAATCTTCTGTACTTTCAATTTAGCAACTTCCCTCACCCTACACCCTAGTAGCCAGTCATTGTCTATTACTCCATCCCTATTAATGGACTGTTTTAGTTTACTGATCATTGACAGCACCAAAGAATACCTGCTTCTTTTTTGACTCTGGATGGATTTGAATAGAGTCTCTGGTAATAGCGGCACTTACACAAAAGTCACTAAAACAAAGTCATTTCTTTTACTGAAATTAGTCCTTTATCTGACTTTCAATACATCACTAAAAAAGGATTCATTTAAACTGTAAACAGGATTGCCAGGAGGTTAACTTCACACCAGCACCATTATTATGGTGTAAATGAGTAGATGTTGGAATAAAGTGGAACAGGAATCTCCAAAGGAGGGAATTCCATTCTGCTTTGTTCCCAAGTCAAGTTGATCCTGAATTCTTGGTTTGCCTTACATCAGTATCAATGCATACTGCTTTGTATCAGCAATAGACTGATCAATATTTTTCTCAAACCCACTGCCACAATCTTGTATGACTTGTAAGGCTGCCTGGTATATGTGCCAAGTCAGAATGTTACCCTGTATTTATACTGAAATGTCTCAGACTTGTTTAAAGTTGTTGCACAAAGTAATCAACAATATACATCACCAGTTTGATCGGCGAAACAGACAGAAATGTGGAGACAGAGATATCAACGTTGACTCAATCATTTGAAGTTACTTTTATTTTGCGATAAAATTCCGTGACCCTTTTTGCAAGCAAGAGAGGGTCAGAGTATGACAATGTTCTGACAGCTAAATGAAAAATGTAGGTGGCAGAGTCCTCTGGGACGTCCATGATGTGACAGTAACAAATGATTGGTGATTCCAACATTTCTGATAGTTTGCCTGCAGGGACGGACGTGGACAACACTGCAATGACTAGAGCTGGTACAATGGCTGACACATGTGAATCTGGAAACACAGATCTTGTCATTTCCTTTCTTGCTAAATTGCCTGTAGTGTTAGGTGAAGGGGTAAATGTAGGGGAATGGGTCTGGGTGGGTTGTGGGTCGGTGTGGACTAGTTGGGCCGAAGGGCCTGTTTCCACACTGTAAGTAATCTAATCTAATCTACACAGGGGGAGACTACTACTAGACCCGGGGACACAGTTTAAGAATAAAAAGTCTCCTGTTTAAGGCAGCGATGAGGAGAATTTTTTTCTCAGAGTCAAATCACTGGAATTCTCTTGCTCAGAAAGCATTGGAGACCAACCTTCCCTCAGTTTTCTATGCAATGTAGGTAGCATTGGAAAACTAACCATAGCTGCACATAGACCTCAGAGGCCAACATAGCTGGAAAGAAAATGGGAGGGAAGACTAGCGGCAAATATAGGCCATTGGATTTATCCAAGACTGATTTAGTTAAATGTTTGGTAAACACGGGAGTCAGGGCTAATGGGGGCAGACAGGAAATGGAGGTGACTCCACGTCCGGGATCAGTCATGATCTTATCGAATGCTGGAACAAAGAACCAAATGCCAACTCCTGCTTCTAAATCCAATGTTCCTGTACAAAGAATGTTTGTGTAGAGATTATGTGTGGCTGCAGTCATGCAGAATATCATTGCTTGAATCTTATGGGTTGATCCCAATGGAGATATTGAATGAAATAAGCAGTGCAACATATCCAAAGTATGCAGGCGATAACTCAATGTTTTTATGTGGATCCAGGGCAACATTCTTCTTAATCTGCATGTGTGTAGCCACCCTGAGGGTCCATACTTGGTTCCAGAAGTTGTAGCCAGCAGAAAAATAGATGAGCGGGATCCAGGGGTGCCATTCTCTTTGTGGAGATCCAAAAGTTTCAATTTGCAGTCCCCACATTTTACTGCACTCTGTAAGCGTAAAGTCACCAGAGTCTTGTCGGACCATATATCTGTTCTCTCATTAGAGCAAGACAACTGGTAATGGTTTAACCCAAGTGTCACCACACCTCAGGCAAGGGGAGAGGTTCAGAAGGCAAATCCTTCACGGTAACTTCGACTGGTGCAGGACTTGAGCCCATGTTGTTAATCTTGCATCTGCATTGTAAACCAGTCATCCAGCTAACTGAGCTAAACAAGGTATCAGCTGACCTTCCCAAACAAATACATAATGCATCATGTTTGACAAATCTGTTAGAGAGTTTTGAAGACTAGCAGATTAGGTAAGGAGAATCAGTGGATGAGATGCAATTAATTTTGTCAAAGCTTTCAATAAAGTCCCAAACACAAGGCTAATAAGCAATGTACATGAGAGGTGTGGGCAACATACAGGCATGGATTGAGAATTGATTAGCAGACAGTAAGAACAAACAGGTATTTCCAAGTTGGCAAACTGTGACTCATAGGTATGGCAAGAATTAGGTCTTGGACCCTAGCTGTTCCTAATGACACAGCTAATGACCTGGATATTGGGATAAAACATAATATTTTCAGTTTTGCTGATAACACAAAAAAATGGGTGAGTATGTGAGTTGTGAAGAGGACATAAAGTGTCTTCAAGTAGACTTCAACAGGGTGTGAGAGTGGTCAAAAATATTGCAGCTGGAATATAATGTGACTAATACTTTGGCAGGAAAAGCAAATAAGACAAGTAAGGCAGAAGAGTTGAGAGTGTTGGTTATCACATGAGGAGAAAATATTAATGCTATCATTGTTGATGGTGGGGCATTACTGGCAGCTCAACAATCTGGACTGTGGAATCTTTAGGTAAAACAGAGGTGGGGGAACATGTGAGACATTTGTTGCTGTGTCGCAATATTGATCAAGGAAATGATGATTACAATGAGGAGCACTGATACCTTAAAAGGTTCCTCAAATGAAACTAATAAATGCTAGCCAGTCAGTCGGCTATGCCCATGTCCCACAACACTAAATAAAGGGGCAAAAGTTGTAGGGAAGTAATAGTAGGGAATTTCACCTTCACCACAGTAACTGAGATACTCAAGTCATGAAAGGTCCAGAGGGGCTAGAACTCTCTAAAATTCGTCAAGAAAACTTTGTAAACCAGCATGTAGAAACTCCTACAATAGGAAGGTTGGTGCTGGACCTAATTTTAGGAACAAAGCAGGACGAGTGGTAGAAGTATCAGTGGGCATCATTTTGATAATAGCGCGGCTAACTCAGTAAAATTTAAGGTAGTTGGAAAAGGTTAAGGATAATCTGGAAGTAAAGGTTATGAAATGAAGAGGGAGAATTTTAATGTAAAGGGCAGTATCTGAATTGGGAGAAGCAGTTTGGTGCTGCAGGGCTGACACTTTCCTGTAAATGTGAAGATTGGGACCAACAAGTCTAGAGAACCCTGGATGTGATGGGATGTATAACACTGGATAATGAAAATAGGTGATGCTTATGGCAGGAACCATAAGGGCTCAAAGTCCTGGAAACCCTGAGGAGTATGGAATGTACAGAGGGGGTGACTTCATAAAGAAATTAGGAGAGTAAAGAGAGAACATAAGAAAAGTTCTGGTAGGTTTTTAAAATTCATTTGTGAGACTTGAGTGTCACTGGCTGGCCAGCATTGATAGTCCACCCCTATCTGCCCTTGTGAAGGTGGAGATGAGCTGTTTTCTTGAATCGCTGCAGTCCATATGCTGTGGCTTGACCCACAATGGTACGAAGGGAATTCCAGGATTTTGACCCAATGATTATGAAGGAACGGTGGTATATTTCCAAGTCAGGGTGATGAGTGGTTTGGAGGGGAACTTGCAGGTGGTGGTGTTTCCCACTAATGGTCGTGGGTTTGGATGGTGCTGTCTTTGGTAAATTTCTTGTAGATAGTACACACTGCTGTTACTGAGCGCCAGTGGTGGAGTGATTGAATGTTTGTAGATGTGGTGTTAATCAAGTGGGTTGCTTTGTCCTGGATGGTGTCGAGCTTCTTGTGTTTTGTTGAAACTGCACCCATCCAAGCAAGTGGGGAGTTTTCCATCAAACTTCTGACTTGTGCTTTGTAGATGGTGGATAGACTTTGGGTGTCAGGAGGTGAGTTACTTGCCACAGTATCCCTAGTCTCTGGCCTGCTCTTGTAGCCACTGTGTTAATGTAGTGAGTCTGGTTGAGTTTCTGGTCAATGGTAACCCCATGGATGTTGACAGTGAAGGATTCAGTGATGGCGATACCGTTGAATGTCATGGGATGGTGGCTACAGTGTCTCTTATTGGTGATCGTCATTATCTGACAGTTGTGTGGCGTGAATGCTACTTTTCACTTGTTGACTCGAACCCGGATATTGTCCAGATCTTGTTGCATTTGAGCACGGAGTGCTTCAATATCTGAGGAGTCGCAAATGGTTCTGAACACTGTGCAATCAATGGTAAGATCAATGAAAATCAAAAGGTGCTTTATAAGTATATTAGGAGCAAGAGGGTAACCACTTGAAAAATAGGGGCCATTAGGGGCCAAAATGGAAAACCATGTGTGGAACTGAAAGGTTTAAGCGAGGTTACAAATACATACGTTACATCTGTATTCACCTTAAGGATGAACTATAGAAATTAGGTTGGAAACAATGTTATA
Source organism: Hemiscyllium ocellatum (assembly GCF_020745735.1). Taxonomy (NCBI): domain Eukaryota; kingdom Metazoa; phylum Chordata; class Chondrichthyes; order Orectolobiformes; family Hemiscylliidae; genus Hemiscyllium; species Hemiscyllium ocellatum. Next base: position 38,611,421 of record NC_083425.1, read on the forward strand.
CTTGAAAAAAATTAGCATTAATAAAATTAGTCTTAAAGGTTTAAGCAGGTTTAAAGGCAGATAAATCTGTAGGTTCAGATGAGTTGCATCCAGACTGCTTGTGGGAGGCAAGAGAGGAGATTGCAAGTGATCTCATATGAATTTTAAATCCTCTCTCACTTATTAAACCTTTAATACTAATTTAATTAATGCAAATTTTTTTTCAAGTATAACAGAGGACTGGAGGACAGCTAGCATGGTGCCATTATTTAAGAAGAATGATAGCAATAAACTAGGAAACTACAGGAAATTAAATCTAACAACAGTGGAAGGAAAATTATTGGGAAAAAAATATCTGAAGGTTAGAATTAATCTCCACTTTGAGAGGCAAAAATTGATTAGATATCATCATCACAGCTTTGTCAGCTTGAGATCATGTCTAACATTTTTGACTGAATTTTTTGATGAGGTGACAAGTTGTCCAGATGAATTTAGTGCAGTGGATATGGTTTGCATGGAGTTTGATAAGGCTTTTGACAAGGTCTCACGTGGGAAATTAGTAAAGGTGGTAACAGCCTATAGGATCCAGGGCAATTTGGCAAACTGGATTCAAAAATTGGCAGGAAGCAGAGGGTGATGGTCAAGGAGATTTTCTTTTGTGAATGGAACCCTGTGTCTGGTGGTGTACCACAGGGCTTGGTTTGTAGAGCACATTAATGATCTGCACATGAATGTCAAAGGCTTGATCAGTAAGTTCAAAGATGACACAAATGTTGGTGGTGTGATAAATAATGATGAAGAAAACCTTACACTACAAAGCAATATAAATGCGCTGGTTAGATGGCCTCAAACAGTGGCAAATGGAATTTGATCCTGAAAAGTGTGAGGTAATGCATTTTGAGAGGACTAACAAGGCAAAGGAGTATACTGTGAATGTTAAGACCCTAACGAGCACAGAGGGTCAGAAGGACCATGGTGTTCATGACTGTAGATCCTTGAAGGTTGTAGGATAGGTGGATAAAGTGGTTAAAAATGCTTAGGTCAGGGCATTGAGAACTAGAGCAAGGAGATTATGATGGAACCATATAAAATGTTAGATCACAGCTGGAGCAATGCATGCAGTTCTTGGCGCTGCATGATATTAAGAATTTAAGGTAAAGGGACCTTTAGAGAGGATTTGAGGAAAGACTGTTTCACTCACAGAGTGCAAATATCTGGGACCCAATACCTGAAATGGCAATAAAGGTATGTACTGGTACAATGTTTTGGAATATTTAGATGAATACTTGAAATGCTATAGCATACAAAACTATGGATCAAGTGCTGGAAAGTTAAGTTAGCAAGTAAGAGAAAGATGACTGGTGCAGTGATGATGGACCAATTAAATATTTCTATACTCTATGACTCTCAAAGAAAATTTCATTAAATGCATTGGTAGAATCACAAATAAACTACAAATCTTGGAAATTTTGAGCATATGGAATATAATTTCCATTTTTCTTTTGATGATATGATTCATTGATATGCTTAAGGGTAGTAATCTGCTGCAGGTTTATTATCACAACTGGATAGGGCTTTATTCCCAAGAACAAGTATCCTCATGTGTGTAACCCAACATTAAATCACTAACAGTTACAACAATCTGCACAATAACACACTATGTGATAATACAGGCAGCACCTGGTTACAAATAGATTCCACTCTTGAGTATCTTCATAAGTCAGTTTGTACACAAGTTGAAACACAATACAGAACAATATAAAACAGCTGTTGGTAAGAATGGGCAAACATTCACTTGTTGGATCTTCAAAATTAATATGAATAGGGGATCTCATTTGTAAATCAGACCATCTGTATATACAAACAGATATGTATATACATTTTTCTAGTTTAATCATTACACATTAATAAATTCATAGAATCAAACAGTGTCCCTGTTAAAAGAGCATCACAAAAACCACAAAGAGCATTTTTGCTAAAATTTGGTGCCATTAGTTCTGACTGTATTTTCACATTGATCACAAAGTGACTGAGCCTGAGCACCTAGCTGCTAATTAGGAATAGCAATAGTACTATCAAGCATGCTCTCAAATAGGTGACAAAACAGCATAGCACCTTTGGAATGCCAGCAGTCACAAGTCAATTCAAAGTCTTAATTACAGACCTTTGTTGTGTTTCCTGCATTTTCCAGCACTTAGCACATCACAAAATTATATGGATTGGATTCACACAAGAGCTTCAGACAATTTGATAAATTGAATAGGCCATTCAACTTCCACATTAAATGAGAAGAGTATAGTTTCCTGCATGTTACAGATCACATTGAGATGATTAGAACATAGAACATAGAACAATACAGCACAGAACAGGCCCATAATGTTGTGCCGAACATTTGTCCTAGCTTAAGCACCTATCCATGAACCTATCCAATTGCCGCTTATGATTGTAACAGAGACTTTAAGGACAAACACAGTGTTAGGTCTCACTCATTTGAAATCCTAAGCAGTTCTGCCTACAATTAGAGTATTATTTACCAGCGCCATTTCGAAGTCAGTATTCTTCTACTAGAACGATGTAACTGCCCTGACCTGACACGTGGCTTCCCCATTTGATTATGGAAATTTCGATCTGCATGTGATATGCTCAAATCCAAAGCTGGCTCCAAATTGGCTGAAGGATTCACAAGCTAATTCGAGCCCTTTGTCCAAAACAACCACATCTGGGATACCATCCATTGCAAATATCTCTTGCAGGACCCAAATAAGCCGTGATATGCAGCCTCCATAGTTTTCTTCTGAAATGAAGCTGAAATGATTAGTTTTTCGTCATAGAAGAGTAGGCCATCCACAACCATAAAATGCTCGTGCTGAAAATAGGTTTTCATGGCCAACCCATTGGAGATTTGCTCTGGCCAATTTACATCACAATACCCATGTGTTGAGGCACCACAATCCCTCAATTATGCTGTCAGACCCAACTATGGTGATTATTGTTTACTGACTATTGTGCTACTATAGACTGAGTATGTGTTTTGATATGGTGAATAAATTCAATATCATATCTGGTAAAGGTGTCAACCATTGCTCTGAGCAACATTGCTGCTGTTATTTGCCCTATTCCCTGCATGCCCATGGTTTCATAGTACATAGAACAGAACAGCAAAGGAAGAGACCCTTCCGTCCACCATGACTGCACTGGCCATGATGCCATTCTAAATTAATCCCATTTGCCAGCATAAGGTACAAATCCCTCCAATCCCTGCCAGTTCATGTGTCAGTCTAAATGCCTCTGAAATGTTGCTAAGTAATCTGCTTTTACCACTTTCCCTGGCAGTGTATTCCAGGCACTGTGTAAAAAACTTGCCGCGCACATCTTCTTTAAATTTTCTGCCTGTCACCTTAAGTCTATGCTCCCTAATATTTGATGTTTCCATCTGAAAAAGACTCTGACCATTCCACCTTACCCTTGCCTCTTATCATTTTATATATCAGACCACCTTCAGCCTCCACCCTCTAGTGAAAACAATCCAAGTTTGTTCAACCTCTTCTTTCAGCTAATACACACCAAACCAGGTAACATTTTGATAAATCTATTTTGCACCCTTTCCAAACCAGTTCTGAGGAAGGGTCACTTGACTTGAAATGTTAACTCTGATTTCCGTGCACTGATGCTGCCAGACCTGCTGAGCTTTTCTGGCAACTTCTGTTTCAGCTTCTGATTTACAGTATGTGCAGTTCTTTCGGTTTTTAGTCAATACTACTGGTTAAAGGGGGCATCTATAGTCTGTCACAAATTCCCTGACTTTCTAGTTCTGAGCAGAAAGCCCTTTATGATCATTGTTGGATCTTCTACAATTCAGGTGCAACATATGGGTGGCATGGTGGCACAGTGGTTAGCACTGCTGCCCCACAGAGCGAGAGACCGGGTTCAATTCCCACCTCAGGCAACTGTCTGTGTGGAGTTTGCACATTCTCCCTGGGTCTGTGTGGGTTTCCTTTGGGTGCTCCGGTTTCCTGCCACAGTCCAAAGATGTGCAGGTTATGCGAATTGGCCATGCTAAATTGCCTATAGTGTTAGGGGAATGGGTCTGGGTGGGTTGCTCTTCAGAGGGTCGGTGTGGACTTGTTGGGCCGAAGGGCCTGTTTCCACACAGTAAGTAATCTAATCTAATCATATTTCTGTAAGGTTTTTGATAAAATCAGCAGATATGGAGAAATGGCTCACAGTAACACTAGCAAGCAAATATAACCTTGAAACTTTGGAAATAGTGAAAATGTGAATCAATCATGAATTCTCTTTCAAAACCCATAATTTTATCAGAATCAGATTTATTCTCTGTAGTTTTATATTAATCTACATAAATGCTGGAACAATGGTTCAGAGTTATTTTTATAATACTTTCTTAATTGAAAATTTTATTGTGTGTAGTTACACAGAAGAATTGAAATATATTTCCCTCAATTTTATATAACATATTTAGTTAAATCATTATAAGTGTATTTGGCTTTTATTAAGTACCATTGCCAAATTGAGCATAAGCACTTGTTAAAGTCCAGATTTTATAAATTTAATGCACATCAAAATATTTCTGTTGAAATAAACCCTAAAACCTAGAGAGAAAACATAGAAATAAAAACGGGAAGTGCCAATGTTGCAATACTTTCAGTTTTAAAAAAAATTCAAGAGTTTGAATTTTTTGAAATGCTCAGCTCCAATCCACGTGCTTTATTTTCTGAAGATTTGTTGCCAGTTAATTCAAAAAGACTATCTCCCAGAACAAAAACCTTTGCTTTAGATCTGAGTAAATGATATAGAAAATGGACGTTTCAGCCTGATTTCATGAGGCCTCATAAATCTTCACTAAATTAAAGCTCATCTCCTTTCCTCTCCTCCCCAATCTTTTGTCTTGCTAATGCACATTAGCAATTGCCTGGCTACACACTTTGAGGCACTCAGAGGTGAGGCCATACAAAGCTGCAGATGTGGGGGCTTGTCTGACCCTTGACCTTATGCTGCATATTTACATCAGCAACACTACCAAAACATAGGAATCTCACTATGTCCTGCATGCTGAAAGAATACAGAAAGTAGCAAGCTTTGTTTTCCAAAACCTTCACAGAATACAATTGCTGCTTAACTAAGTTAGTTAGATTTCAAAATTAACTTTGCTTAATGTATGTACATCTTTGAGCCACATAATACACTGCTGGCAGTATTAAGTGATAGAAGGTTTGGACACAATGAGGGAGCTAGGTGATTCCTCACTTCCCCAAGCTCTGCTATCTGGATGCAATGAAGGAAAGAAGCAATGACATTTTCAGAGACCTGTCATGTTTAGCTTTAAGTAAAGCAATTAAGTCTTTTGCAGCAAGTCTGCCATATAATGCTGAAGAATTATGTACTGTTGCTGCCTGTACTGTTGTCCAAGCTGCACAGTGCTGTTATGTCTCTATCTGATAGTAAGATTTCAGAACAGTGAAGGGGAGCGAAACAAATCAACCCTGGCTAAATACCACTCTGAGCCATCTCCCGGGGCTCAGTAAAAGGAGTCATCAGTGCTGTTATCAAGCAATGCCTACTCAATAATAACCTGCCTGTCAAAACTCAGTTCAGTTTCAGCCAAAACCAGTAATCTCCAGACCTCATCACAGCCTTGATCCACACGTAATCACGTGTTGATTGCCATAGAGAAGCTGGTGAGATTAGCTGACTTTGACATCAGGGCAATATGCAACTGAGTACACAATCAAGGGGTTCTCGTAAAGCTGGTGGCATTGGGGATCAATGGCTGGAGTCATACCTGATGACTATGATTGCTGGAAATATCACTGCAAGAATTTTTAAGGAAAATTCTTTGGCCCAATTACCATTAATTTAATCATTAATGTCAGAATAGAGATGTTCAGTTAGGGTTCCACAATGGTAAGTTCCACTCACAACTTTTCTGAAAATGAAACAGCCACTGGAGGACCAAGTCCTGATGAATGTCATTCAAAGTTCATATGTTTGTGCTACTCAAACAGCAGGGAATTACCATCTCAAACAAAAGAAAGTCCAGATGTCTCCTTTTGACCTTCAATGGCACCACCATGATGGACTTCATCAGTGCCAATATTCTGTGAGTAATCATTGACCTGAGACTGAACTAAACCAAATACACTGTTACTACAACAACAGGAAAGAGGCGAACTGACAATGACTGGCTCTTCTCCTAAACCCTAAAAATTCCAACTTTTGAAGACCTAATATTCATAACTTGCTTGGCTGTCACAACACTCAAGCAGCTCATTTGACTGGACTGCCTGCCACTGGACAGAATATCCAATTCTTCAAGAACAACATAGGTTACACTGTAGCAACTTACCAAGATTATTTCAATAGCATCTCCTTCATCTAAAAATAAGCAAAAAGAACTAGCGTAGCAATGTTAACTCAGGGCAATTAGAGCAGCAAGGTCAGGCCAATTGCGAATTGTGCTATCGTGACCATCTACTATCATCATTTCTCAACACAAAGGAAGTGAAATAGTGCATACTATTTTGATTTAACTCCTTTAGTGAGATACTCAGGTATAAAAATTATAGACATACTGAAAATAGAAGCAACGTAGACCATTTGGCCCTTTGAGCCTGCTCCTCCTGTGTTTTTGTTTTTGCTGCTGTTTACCTATTATTTACTTATCTGTGCTATTTAACTATTGTGATCTGCCTGTATTGTTTGCAAGACAAAGCTTTTCACTGTGCCTCGGTACATGTGATAATAAATTCAGTTCAATTAAATTCAATTCAATTCAATTCAATCCAATTCTTAATGTGTGCCAGTGAGATACCAACAAAAACAACTATCTCAACTGGTCTATTCAGAAAAGTATTAAAAAAGTGCTGTTCCTGGACAGTCTGTAGAATCTTTAGATACCACCCCAACTCATGCCAAATTCAATTCCCCATTCCACAACTGGCACAGAATCCAACCGTCTCAATCCCAATCACCAAATTTCTTTAAAAACTAAGATTAAATGTGTACTGGAATAATCATTAGCCTCTTAGGGGGTACATGGTGATTTATCTGTACAAAAAAATTATAGTGTTTGGTGTCTGCATTCTCAGTTAAAAAAAAGTAGTTAAATTTTATAACCTCAGAATAACTTCCCTTTAATTTTGTTATTTCATCTTTCCTTCATTGTACATGAGCCAATTGCTGCACAAGGAAAATTACACACCAGCAAATCCATTGTTTAGACCGGTGTGAAAATAAACACTGTTGAGAAATTAATTAAAGATAGGGAATGTAGTCTTCAAAATAACTCACCATTTATATGTGAACCATTTTAATCCTTAGTTATAAAAGATTATCATTTGTAATGAACATCTGAAATGTCACCTACAAAAGATTTCCCACTTTTGTCCAGATCATCATATTTTGTCAGTTCAAACAGAGCTTTTTGAGGATGTTTTGTACGTTACCTTAAAATCAAGATAAAATTAGGATACTTCCTTAAAAACAAGTTAGGCACTACATACTTTCATTTTGATTCTGGGGATTTACCTTCTAGGAAAGTGGTGTTAGTGACCTCTGTGTGCGAATATCTGGGTGCCAGTGCACAATTCCATATTTTCAATAATGCATTAAACATACATGAGCCCAGTATATCTGGTGTCACAGCTGATAAGAACAGAGGAACCTCGATTATCCAGCATTCGATTATCCAAATTTCGGATTATCCATCAAGATCGCAAGGTCCCAATGCTTGGCTAAACAATGTTATCCGGCATTCGATTATCTGGAATTTGATTAACCAAACGAAATATTTGCCACCCGTGTCCTTCGGATAATTGAGGTTCCTCTATATTAGAGGAAAAAGTGAGGTCTGCAGATGCTGGAGATCAGAGCTGAAAATGTGTTGCTGGAAAAACGTAGCAGGTCAGGCAGCAACCAAGGAACAGGAGATTCGACATTTTGGGCATTAGCCCTTCTTCAGGAATGAGAAGAAGGGCTCATTCCTGAAGAAGGGCTTATGCCCAAAATGTCGAATCTCCTGTTCATTGGATGCTGCCTGACCTGCTGCGCTTTTCCAGCAACACATTTTCAGTTCCTCTATATTAGGCTTTTAAATGTTGGAGAAACTCAGAAGGTCTGACATCATTGTGGAGATGGAAACAAACTTAACATTTTGAGTTTCAAATGACTCCTCTTCAGAATGTTTAAATGCTTTTTTCTTAAGGGGGTACTTCTCCATGAATAACCTAACTATGTAATTTTTTATTTGTTATTTACACAACGCACCAGTAGAAATCACATAAAAAAATACAATTATTGGCACTTGAGTGCAACATCATAGTGACAAAATTACATTGGATTCTTTTGATCCAAATAATGGAGTTTAGTCAATCTTGTTTCATAAACTGAATGTTTGATACCTCATTAATATGCCTCTGTACCAATTAATCAAAGGAATCTATTTCCCAGCTGGTCTCAGATTGGAGAGGGGGTGTGATAAGGCTGGATGGAGAAGTGAGACACATTTGTCTGATCCTTGTGAAACTCTAGCAAACATACATCTAGTCTGTCAGAATTCTATGCTAGTCTAGTCATTGTATGCTCCAGAGATCCAGTTCCCTTGTGGTACTGAACATGAGCAATCATGGTGGTGTGTGCAGTATGGGAGGAGGGAGGTTTTTGCATCTGAATCATTTATATTCTACTAGTCACTACTAGTGCTGGGAAAGCTCTTTCCCTCCCCTTCCCCACAGTCAGTGAAGTTTAGAATTAAAATTCAGAACAAGCTTTTCTTTCTGTGTGAAATTAAAAAAAATTGGAATGAGGCTTTACTCAATTGTTCAAATTTATCCCAAAAATGGCAATGTGGTTTGAGTGTTGCATCCTGATATACTGAACTGTGATTTGAACACACAGTGCCATTATAAAGTATAATCATTTGATGTAGTTGTGATGATAATGTGAAACAGATCTATGTACCATATCATGTTCTTCAAGGTAAAATTGATTATCAACACTGATTGTAGTGAGTACATATTCGGTGCGATTGATAATACTTGGAAAGGTTTTTAATGTGGAAGATAGTGGAATTAAAATGTTTTATTTTTATGCCTGTTCATTATCCTCATCAGAATATAAAAGGTTAACTTGATCAAATTATGGAAGTAGACATAGTGTTATGTGAATGATCCAATCCTAGTTCATTTCTGAACTTGACAATGATTGAGGTGGCCCTGGGGAGAAGCATAGCAAATAGATTGAAGCAGTAAAAAGATCAAAAAGACAGAGGGGATAGATCCAGTTTTATTTGAAATGTATATCAAGATTTAAGATTTTCCTAACAAAATAATAAAGCGATTATCTTCATGAAGCTATGCCTACCAAATTCTTTTCCACCCATACTAGTCTAGAATCACTGCTTGTTATCAACTGCTTTGAATATATTATCATTGTGTCACTTTAGCATAGTTCCATGCCATACACTCATTTTTTTTGAGTTTTTTTTTACGAAGATGATGAACAGAGAAATCAGTTGAATTTGCTGCTTGGTTTCCTATATGACTCGGTTTTACACTCTAATTTGCTTTTTTTGTTTAAAGTGACAACTTTAAGTCATGAGTGAAGTGGAATCAATTTAAAACTGATGCTATTTCCTGGGAAATGCTCCATTTCTAGCGGAGGAATATCACAGATTCTGATAAGTTGAATGGAGAACAATATTAACGCATAAAAGCCAAGGTGATAATATACCATAAAATCAAATATGTTTGTCAAATATAAATTGGTCCCATTGCTGCAAAACATCATTTGATGACTGAAATTCATTAGAACAATTGTATTTTCTGCCTACAATCTAATATTGTTTTCTTTCAGTATATAGATTTCTAAAATGAGCTCCAAATAATTAAAGTTAGTTCTTTTGTAATAAATGAAGATACAGGAATACAAAAGTTCTACTCAATGATGCTGGATCCTAGCAGTCAAGGTATTCAAACTGTTTGGATTGGCTATTTACTACTTTGTCTATATGGTAAATTAATTGACAGTACATAAAATTTTTAGTGCATTCATTTATTATGTTTCTCATATTCATCTGCAAATACTTCCATATTGATATATCCTGAAAATCATTAAAATTAACTGCAAGAGAAGAGCTTGGGGATTTACAATGAGAAAACAGATACAAGAAAGGGATTCCTAAAAATGCTCAGTCTATACAATTACTAAGCAACACATCTGCAAATGTAGTCTTGAACTTTGTTCCAAATCCCTTCAATGAGTTGCTGCTGAAATGTTTTATGATAGATCAGTGCCAAACAGCCATTTGTCCACCAAATGCAACATCAATAAGACCCATTGCCAGAGATGGAACAGGAAGAATTCACAAGGTACGTTTGCACACACAATTGTTCTTTAAATGACACAGGAACTTGATTTCTTTCACTTATGGTCAACAGCGTAGTGTACATGATAAATGGATGTGTCTCTTCAAAAGAAACACATTGACAAATCCTGTCTCCTTAAAGTGAAAACCCCAATTCCCTCAATAAGTAATTGTCCATTTGGGATCAAGACTTAGATACTCATCAGATTCAACCAATTTTGTGAGGTTAATTTCAAGTGAGACAGTTTTACTACTTAACAGGCCTTTTATCAGTGATTTATTTCTAAAAGGTTAATAATACTTCTATCAATATTGGCAACATTGGTGGCCCAAAGCAGGTAATATGTCAGGCAAATGTGAAGCATTGGTAAATATGAACCTACCTGTAGAATGCAATTTGTATTGTGTCACACGTGGATCAGTTCTGACAAACAAACTACTGCAGAACTTGGGATCATGGGTCATTCTTTTTAACAATGGAAACTCCAGGTTATCAGCATATAAAAGGAATGCAATTGGGACTTTTTAAAAATTGAAACTCTGTCATCAATGGCAGGTATGCAAGAATTTTTCCACAGTCCCATTGGCAACAGTCTCGCAGAATTTTGTAGATCTTCTGAGCTGCTCCCAAGTTTTTATTTTTGATTAAATTCACAGAGATAAAATACTTCCCCTTCAGTGTAGGCTTTTGGCGCAGCTGCTTTGATTTGGAACAGGGGAATGGGAAAGCGAGAAGCATGGAGTTTCTGTGTTTCTATTCAAGTGCCTTGGTAGGAACTCAATTTTTTAAAAGTCACTTTGAATTTATGTAGAGCCTTTCATGTAAAAGAAAATCTGGAAAGTTTGTAATTATCAAAATTGGACTAGTGCATGTATAGGGACAGAGGTGGGATTTAAGGAGGATCATCAAAGTAGGGAGAGATGTGGCGGTTTATGAACTTCAGAACCCATCTGATGCCATGACCATCAGAAGGGGCAATGATACTGGGTGTACAAAAGGTAAGAAATGGAGGAATGAAGAGTTTTAAAGGAGTTGAAGGGCTGAACGTAGTTAGGTTTCTCAAGATGGAGAAACAAGTAAAACTCGTGAATGGCACATGTTTGTCTGGCTGATCTTGTGTGCTTGAGGTGAAGGTCAGGTGTGACCAGTAAGTTCACTCCCAAATATTGCTGGCTTTTTAAAGAATAAGCTTGAAACTTCATTTGGTCACATTTGAAGTATTGAGTGCTGTTCTCCAAGAAGAATGTGGAGGCTTTGGAATGGATGTAAAACAGGGTTACCAAGATATTGCCTGGATTGGAGTATATTAACTGTGAGTAAAGGTTGGACAAACTTGGATTGTTTTTGCTAAAGCATCAGAGGCTGAGTAGCAATCTGATCGAAGTATATACAATTATGAGAGGCATGGATAGGGTGGATAGTCTGAGTCATTCCCCAGGGTGGAAATTTCAAATACTAGGTTTATGGAGGGAGAGGTAAAGTTTAAAGGAGATGTGTGAGGAAAATGTTTTATACAGAGCATGGTAAGTCTGGAATGCACTGCTAGAAAGGTGGTAGAAACCTATTTGTTAGCAATATTTAAGATGCATTTATACAGACACATGAAAAGGCAGGGAATAAAGGGCCTTGTGTAGGAAGATGATATCATGGTTGGCATATAGTGGGCCGAACGGCCTGTTCCTGTGTTATACTGTTCTTTGTTCAATGTTCTATGTTCAGTGGGATTTAAATATGAGGTTAACAATTTAAAATTGCAGCTTTGGGCAAACTGGAAGCCAATGCAGGTCAGCAAGAAGAGGATTGATTGATGAGTGAGCAAGATTTTGGTCAGGTAGAATATGGCAACAGACTTTTAGAGGAGATGATGTTTACAGAACATGGAACTGAAGACATTGCAAATGCTATGTTTAACTTGCAAACACTTGGACGTTTAGGTTAATACAAAATATTCCATGGTAAATGCAGATTCAATTGTGTAAAAGAGCATGCATCATTTTGCAACCATAATACACCCAAACCAGATTGAGTAACAGTTGTGTTAACTCAGTGTGCATCAAGGGTTGTGGATGGGGGAGTGGATGGGGGTGGGGACAGGGGTAGGGGTTGGATGAGAGAATCAGAGGCCATTTTGTCACTTCACAATTTTTTTCTCGTTACTGAGTGAGGCACTAAATTAGGATGTAACTATTCAGTTTCGTACCAGACAGTCTGGTTTTCAAGTGGACTGTCAAAATATTAAGCAGACACGAAAGATTAGGATTAAAAACAGAAATCTTACCACTTTTTTGTGTGTAGTAAATGCATCAAATATGAATATTTTTTTGTTCATTTTCCTTAACAGGAAAGGAAAAATAATATAAGGCATAACATACTGTTTCCTGAGCTGGAATTGATAGAATTGCCACCTCTCAAGCTGAAGATTAGACAATTCAAGCCCTATTTTAACACTTGGGCAGAAAAGGCAATCAAACATATAGGGGAGTAGTAAGGGAGTGCTGTGTGAAGCACCTTCCTTCTACATAAAATTCCAAAGCTATATTTCAGGTGAATGCAGGATGTTATCACAGTGCATTAGACAGCAGTGTATAAGCAGTTTTTGAGACATTAGTTAATCATGAAACAGTGATCATAATTGTCTGAACAATGATAATGACTGCATTTCAAAGGTTATATATTGAATGTAGAGTTCTTTCACTAGCCTGTAAATGTGCTACAGAATGATGGCATCGTGTGTTCTCTGTTTTTTTCCCTTTCCAGTTTTGGACCAAAATTAGAAGGTATTAATTTAACACTATATCATCAGACATCAGAAGAGAAAACTTGATTGTCTTCTTGGTAATAATTGCAGTTTGTTATATATCAGTTGTGGGAATTAGCATGATTTCCTCTTCTTCACAGTAAGTCTCAAACTGCACATATTTTAAACAAATAAGAAAATTATGAGTTGAGCCATTTTAAATTATTGAGAAAATAAAGATTCATTTTGGATTCATTAAGGCAAGAGATGCTCTCTTATTTTCTTAAGTATGAGCCATATACATTGGGTAGTCTCAATTTGATGTTTTATCTGTCCTGAGTTAGTACGTTTGGGAAGTCAGTATGTTTGTTTTCACTGGCTCTGGATTATAGACGTACAGAAGTAAAACAAAATTCCAAAACCTTGTCATTGTTTGATGACCTGTGATGGAAGCTGCCTGTGTATGGATGCAAAATAAAGAAGAAAGTTTGAGTTCAGCTGCAATGCCCCTCTTGAATAACCTTTGAAAGCAATAACAACTGGAAACAATTTGATTCCACTTATAAATCTATATAATGAAATTTCTTTACAAATTTCAAATAATTTTCACACTTCCCTAACCCTCTGTCCAGAAGATACTTTGAAACTCTTCCCACAGAATTAGACAGATTGGAGCTCTTCATTCTGCTTCAGGTGTGTCACGTTGCAAGAAATTATGTAATGTACAAGTCAGATGCTGCACTAGCTCTATGTTACAACTTTGGGTCAATTTACATTGTGCAATTGATTAACAGTGACTATTGGGCAATAAAGCAATTGATCATAAATAATCAAGATTGGTAAAATAGTAATTCAGAAATCAGTGGGCTTCATGCATTCTTGAACATTTCGTGATTTTTGTGATTTTGCAGGACCCAAAGATTTGTCAGACCGAGTATATCTTGTAACTTGATAAAGGATTGAAAAGTTGACTGTGATCAAATTTTCTCCCTTCTTAAAGCTGATATGTAATCACTTCCAGGAGCTATTGATCACGTATTGCATTGCACCATCGAGAAATGGCCATGTCATCATTAGTCTTCCAATTTTGTAATATAGTCTCGTCCCCTAATAAAATAGGTAATCCAATAAATATTATTACCTCTAGCAAAGAATATAAAAGTGATAAATCTACAGAATCAATAATCTGGAATTGTATGAAATTTTATGATTAGAAATCATTGGGAGAAACTTAATAACGTCCAGTCAAAAAGTATTCACTTCCAGACGTTCCTATAAAAGATGAGAAAGGTAGTGATGGCGTTCACCTCCCTAGCACAAGCTGGATCCCTGAGGACCCATCAATAATGTCCTATAAGGAGAATAATAATTCTCAAACAGCTGTATTGTAATGGTGCATTGGGAGTTTCCCTTACTATTACCTTTCCCAGTTTCTAAATTTAAGTTCCTCTTTAAATTTATTTCTTAATATTTGACATTTAGGAGTTGAGTCTCATCTCTGCTTTACTTTAGCACTAATTTTCTCTCTGCTGTTTTAACAGCTTGGCTATTGGTGATCGAAATAAGAAGCACAGACGGATTTTTTGCGAAACATATAACTGACTTGCTAAAATTAGTGCAGACGAAATTAAATTGTTCTTGGTTTCTAATGAGTTTTTTTCCAAAAAATGACAAATTATAATTGAAGGGGTAACGATGAGGAGCATGTAGCATTCCCGTTTCTTTAAAAATGAATCATTTATACTTTGATTCACACACCTTAGAATTTGATGGTGCAGTTGTATCTCTGAAAGCAGCTACGCAGTCTCTCAGTAGATTACATTTTCTTCAGCGTTAGTTGTGATCCAAAATGCTTTGCCTGAAAAGGATGATGAAAGTAGATTCAACAATAACTTTCGAAACTGTATTGGCTAAGTAGTTGATGTGGAAAGACAGGCAAAGTTAAAGGGAAAGGAAAGGAAAGTCATTGGATAGCTTTTCCAAAGAGCTAAGCAAAATTATGGTGTCAAATATCCTTTTGTGGAACAAATTTTCAATGATTCTATGGTTAAGCTTAAGTCTACATCAACTCATTTCTGAGGCTCAGTAGGCTCACTGATGTCTATTTGCATTCTGCCAGGGCCACTCAGCTCTTGACCTCATCACAGCCTTGCTTCAACATGGATTAAAGAGCTGAACTCTAGAGGTGAGGTAAGAATACCAGCCCTTGACATCAAAGAGCACTTGACTGAGTATGGCACCAAGAAACCCAAACAAACCTAAAATCAATGGGAATTGGAACAAAACTCTCCATCAGTTGGAGACACACATGACACAAAGGAAGATGGTTGTGATTGCTGGATGTCAGTCATCTCAGCTCCAAGATATCTATGTAGGAGTTCCTCAGAGAAGGATTCTAGGCCCATCCATCCTCAGCTGCTTCATCAATGACCTTCCCTCCATCATAAGGCTAGAAGTGGGGATATTCGTCAATGATTATACAATGTTCAGCACCATTCACGACTTCTCAAATGCTGAAGCAGTCTATGTTCAAAGATAACAATATTTGGACATTATCCGGGCTTGGGCTGACAAGTGGCAAATATGTACCATACAAACCTCGTATGTACCATTCAAGATTGGAGACAGTTACAAGGAGTGGTGAACTTGGCCTGGACAATCACAAAGGCCAACCTCCCATCTATAGACTCCATCTACCAGGCCCATTGTCAAGGAAAGGCCACTAGCTTTCTCAAAGATCCACCCCACCCTGGTAATGTTTTTCTACAACCTCTACCATTGGGGAGAAGGTACAGAAGCCTGAACATATGCACCAGCTGGTTTTGAAACAGTTTCTACCCGACTGTTGTTAGAATACTGAATGGTCTCACATCTCTTAACATTTGCCTGTACCTGTGTTTTTTTGTTTTTGCGCCGCTTATTATTTGTTTATCTATATTACTTAACTGTGTGATCTGCCTGTATTGCTCACAAGACAAAGCTTTTCACTATGCCTCGGTACACGTGACAATAAATTCAATTCAATTCATTTTGCTCTACCACTGAATTCAGAAGTGTGTACTACCTGCAAGATGCATTGCAAAAATTCACCAAAGAGCCTTAGCACCTTCCAAGCAAGTGACCATTTCCATCGAGAAGGACAAGTGTAGCAGATACATGGGATTACTATCACCTGCACCTTCAAGTCCAAGCCAATCACCAGTCTGACATTTATTATTGTTCCTTCACTGTTACTGGGTCAAAATTGGGGGATTTCCTTCATAACAGCTTTGCGGATTTACCTATAGCAATGGGCTACAACATTTCAAAACAGCCACTCTCTACCTGGGATGGGTAATAAATGCAAGTTCAGCCAGTGACGCTTACATGCCATGTGTGAATGAAACATAACTAATTTGATTCTAGATGAGTTTTATGGCAAGAGAAGGTTCTCTTATCCATGTTCTTTCACAAAGACAAAGCTCACACCGACATGAGAGTTTTCATCAGTTGTGGTCGGCATGGTGGGTGGGCGGCACGGTGGCACAGTGGTTAGCACTGCTGCCTCACAGCGCCAGAGACCCGGGTTTATTTCCCGCCCCAGGCGACTTACTGTGTGGAGTTTGCACATTCTCCCCGTGTCTGCGTGGGTTTCCTCCGGGTGCTCCGGTTTCCTCCCGCAGTCCAAAGATGTGCAGGTCAGGTGAATTGGCCATGCTAAATTGCCCGTAGTGTTAGGTAAGAGGCAAATGTAGGGTATGTGTGGGTTGTGCTTCGGCGGGTCGGTGCGGACTTGTTGGGCCGAAGGGCCTGTTTCCACACTGTAAGTAATCTAATCTAATCTAATCATTACTTAGCAGCATGGACAAGATCTTTGACCATTCCAGATACAAACCAAAGAAGAAAGAACAATTTGTAATTTGATGTTCTCCCACAGAAACAACATTATTCCTAAAGGCTCATGTCTCAAAAATAGTATGCAGGATCCATAATACAGAATCCATTATGAATGCTGTTTTGGATCTTTGGGAAGTTTTCCTTCTGTGAAAGTTTTCCTTATTGCATGATCAAAGTGTTTCACATAAACATCATGCTTCATAACTTTATGCACTTAGCAATACAGTTTGAAAACTTGGGATAATGATAAAATGTAGTTTTGGAAATTAAATCACCACACTGTGCTTTGCCAATGGTTCCCCCCCCCCCCCCCCCCCCCCACCACCACCAACCTTGAATACTTTGAGACCAAATGGTCTGTCCTTGGTAAAGGGTTCATGTTCATGCCCCCATCTCAATGAATTTCACCCCTGTCACAACATGGAGTGTTTCTCCCACTGCCTCCACCTCTGTGCTTTTTTCTTCAACAAAAACTCCCAATCCCCTCTCCCCCTCCAAGGACCCCTTCGCACACCTCCAACCTTCCTCTTCCACTTGGACACCACCCCGTTGGCCTCTTACACCATGGACCTCTACATTGCTGATGTGACACCGGCCACATCAATTTCTACACACCCCCCTCCCCCACTTACACACTTCAACCATACCCCTCCTGAATTTGCACCACTCCACACTCTCTGCACCAATCCCTGTTTCACCATCAAACCCATGGACGGACCTTTATGTTGCAGAATCCGAACGTCAGTTTTCCGACACCTCCCTCTTGATCACGACTCCTCTGTAACCTGTCATGCCAAAGTCACCCGCACTGTCCATGACCTCATCGCCTTCGGAGATCTCCCCTCCACTGCCTCCAAACTCTTAGTCCCCCAGCCCCGCATTGCCCGTTTCTACCTGCTCCCCAAGATCCACAAACCCAACTACCCTGGCCAACCCATCATCTTGGCATGCTTCTGCGCCACTGAACTCATCTTGTCCTACCTCAACTCCATCCTCTCCCCCTCGGTCCAGACACTTCCCACCTACATCCACAACACCAACCATACTTTCTACCACTTCAATAATTTCCAGTTCCCTAGCCCTCAGCGTTTTATTTTCACTATGGACGTCCTTATACACGTCCACCCCCTCACAGGGTTTGCATTTAGGCCCTCAGCCTCTTTCTCTCCAACAGACCCATCCAGAGCCCCTCCACCAATACCCTCCGCTACCTCGCTGAACTAGTCCTCACCCTCAATAACATTTCCTTCAACTCCTCCCATTTCTTCCAAATCCAGGAGGTGGCCATGGGCACTTGGATAGGCCCAAGCTATGCCTGCCTCTTTATAAGTTACGTCGAATAGTCTCACTTCAGTAGCTACACAGGCACTGTGCCCCAACTCTTCTGCTGTTATACTGATGACTGTGTTGGTGCTGCATCTTTCACCTAGGCTGAACTGGAACAGTTCATTGACTTTGACCACAACATCCACCCCACTCTTAAATTCATGTCATCCATCTTGGGCACTTCCATCACCTTTCTTGACTTCTCCACTTCCATCTCCAGCAACAGTGTCCAGACAGATATTTACTATAAACTCTCATAACGATCTGGATTTCACCTCTTCCCACCCAGTATCCTGCAAGAACGCCACCCCGTTTTCCCAATTCCTCTATTTCTGTCACATCTGTTTAGACAAGGAGACATTCTACTCCCAAGCATCCCAGATGGCCACCTATTTCGAATAATGTGCTTTTCCCCCTCTGTCATCCAGACAGCCCTCCACTGCACCTCCTCCATTCCCCGCTCCACTGCTTGAAACAACCCACCCCCTCCAAATGCAATGAAGACAAAGAACCCCTTGTCCTCACCTACCACCCCGCCAATCTCCGCATCCAATGTATCATCCGTAAACACTTCTGCCAACTCAAACTCAACCCCATCACCAAGAATATCCTCCTCTCCCACCTGTCTCTGCCTTCTGCAAGGACTGCTCCTTTTGCGAATCCTTGGTTCGTGTCACACTCCCCACTAATCCCCCTTGAACCCCCTCCACCAGTACGTTCCCCTGCAATTATAAAAGATGTAAAACCTGTCAGTACACCACCTCCCTCACTTTCATCCAGGGCCCCAAACACTCCTTCCAGGTCAGACAGAGGTTCACCTGCCTCTTCTCCAACCTAGTTTACTGTATCCGGTGCTCCTGATGTGGTCTTCTCTATTGGGGAGACCAAATGTAAACTTAGGGAACAGTTCACCTAGCATCTCAGCTGGGCCCACAGAGGATGACCTGACCTCCCAGTCACTGACCATTTTAATTCCCCTTCCCATTCCCTTTTCCTTTCCTCAGCCTCCTCCATTGCCACAGCAACACCTTATCTTCTGCCTGGGCAACCTACAGCCAAGTTCTCCAATTTCAAATAACCTCCCTTCCCATCCCCTGACTCCCTGCCCAGCCCTTCCCCCTTCCTGCCAATCCTCTGACTGACCCTTCCTTTCAGCCACCAACCGGATTCATTTCTCCTATCCACCAACCAGGTCATACTCTCTACTTGTGTTCACCTATCCCCACCTCACTACTCTGCCCCCTCTTCACCCAAAGTCCTTCCCCATCCCACCTTCATCTGCAGCTCCCCTCACCCACAACCCCAGTCCTGAAGGTTTACACCCAAAACATTGACTTCTCCACTTCCTGATGCTGCCTGCCTTGCTGTATTCTTCCAGCCTCCTGCTAGTCTACTTTGGATTCCAGCATCTGCAATTCTTTTGTCTTCAATGAAAGTAGTATTGACATACTTAAAAACAGGCACCCTTTATAACTACAACCATTAACTTCCCTAGATGTCAAATTTGAAATTTGCCAGAAGTTACGTTGAATGATATTTTATGTACATTACGACAATCTGCTATTTTCATCAAAAATATATTTTGGAAGAGGTCAAGCCCTCGTATGATCTGACTTTGGACAGGACAAGGTGGAATAAAATTCCGACCAGAGTTACTCAGCAACATAATCCTTTACCCTGTTCCTCGCCACATACTATCTTGTTTTGAAGACACTCGTCGTAAAATATTTATACTTTCGCCACAGGCAATGATTGCATTTCTCAGTATCCCAGAGCTTATGATTCAGTGACAATCAAATTTCCCAGTGTGTGAGAATGAGTGTTTTGGGTACAGCTGGTTATATAATCCTGCTCCAACTATGAATCAAGGGAGGATATTTATTTTGTAAAATCACCTGAGTATGTTTCAGCCACAGGGGTAACTTTTTCACATAGAGGGTGGTGCATGCATGGAATGAGCCACAACAGGAAGTGGTGGAGGCTGGTACAATTACAACATTTAAAAGGCATCTGGGTGGGTACATGAATAGGAAGGATTTAAAGGGATATGGGCTAAATACTGGCAAATGGGATTAGATTAATTTAGGATATCTAGTCAGCATAGATGAGTTGGACTGACGGATCTTTTTCTGTGCTGTACAACTCTATAATCTTATGACATCTTGGGGATTTTAAGCACCTTGTAGCTGAGATTGTTCTGCGTAAGGCTATTTTTCACCAATCTACTCGACTTATTAAAAAGAAAGTAAATCAAAGAAGCATCCAGCATTAACATGGGCCTTCACTGTCAATGGAACAAAATCCTGAAACTTGCTTCTGAACAGGACCGTGGCTGTACTGGAATCACATGAACTGCAGAGATTCAAGATGGTGACTCATCCCCACCTTCTCAAGGTGGTAAAAACAATGACTGCAGATATGGAAACCAGACTCTAGATTAGAGTGGCCCTGGAAAAGCACAGAAGGTCAGGCAGCATCCGAGGAGCATGATGATGAAGGACTTTTGCCTGAAAAGTCGATTTTCCTGCTCCTCAATGCTCCCTGACCTGTTGTTCTTTTCCCGCACCACTCTAATTGAGACCACCTTCTCAAGGGCTATCAGGGATGGGCAATAAATGCTGAGCTCAGCAACTTCGGTGTAAAAGTAATGAAAGCTTGAAGATTACAGTAAATTTTATTGGGATCAAACTGCAATACAACACGTCATTTGCTTTTGTAAACCTAAGCACTAAATATGCTTCGATGCACATGCATTTAATCTGTCTCAAAATATTTCAATGACAAGTGAGTCTGCATATGAGTGAGGCCAAACCAATTTGTTGTTAATATTGTAATGAAATGTGAACTTACGATGGTATCAATTAAAATCAAATTCATTATTTTTACACAAGACTAGTTGCTGGATGCTGAGCTTCATCTTGCATCCAAGAAAATAATACACTGCAGGTGTCATGAGATCTTGAGTGAGAATGAAGCTCTGTATAGAGTTGGTTGCATGTGGCTAGGGATCATTAACTACAACACTCGTGTATTACTTATTTTTTCATTTCTCACTCTGGTGACTTATTACTGGCTTAGGCTGTGAAAACAAAATGAAATAGTACAAAAGCGTACTGACCAATATTTATTACAGAGTGGTTACCACCAGAACCCAGTAAAAACACGACTATGGTTAAAAAGACCAAATGACTTTCAGTCAAAATAAATATCCACCATTTTTAATACTGTACTTAGCACATAGTTTGAACAACTTTGTTTATACTGATACTGCCTGGGTAAGCTTGTACATTTGGCCTTTCCTTTATTGAACCTCTCAGAGTCTGACTACTTTGTTGTTCTCAGTTACTCTGACATACCTCCCAGCATCCAATTACTCGAATGTGTTTCTGAATATTGAGTCACTGAATGAAAATGTTGCAAATATAGGATAAGATTGATTTTCAAGTGTGTTTTTTTTATGTCAGGACTTCCCAAACTATGGGTCGCGATTGCCTGTCAGGTCAGCTGACAAAATTTGGGAGTCATAGCTCCCAAACTTTTGTTATGGAGAATATTGTAAGGTCCAAGAGAGTGGATGTAGAGTGCTAAACATCAAGGCTAGGCGCAATTTGCTGAGTATGCTGTCATCTGGGTTGGTCTGTAGTAGGATCACCCAATCTGGTACACACTATCTCCATTGGCAGGCTAATCTGCCAATCATTTCTGTTATTTTGAACAACAGCAATCATGAGCCAATTAGGGTGTGCTAGAATCTGTGACACTCCTCCTTTCTTTCTTGCCTGCCTTGTGTTCTAGACAGTCCTGTCAGAGACTACTGGAACTGTTTTACTCAATGTGTTTAACATGGCTACTAACGGTTCCTTCCCCCTGTGAATGTGCTGGAGAGAGAGATGGAGAGAGAGAGAGAGAGAGAGAGAGAGAGAGAGAGAAGGGAGAGTCAGAGAGAGAGGAAACATATAAAGGGATCTGAGCAATATGGGCTACAGTAAGGTTTGTGGCAAAACCAGATGAGAAATCGAATGAGGTCCACCTCGACATCGGGACATCTTTCTCACTAGGCAGTGGTGAGGTGTCAGTTAAAGGGCGCTGTACATTGGTGCTTTCTTTATCAACATCACACTTTGCCTCATCAATAGTCAGCTTCCTATCTTACCAAACATTTCAAACAAGCTAATATCAAGAAGTCTTTGATGTGGAAGTCGAACGGGTGCCTGGAGACTTCAGCTCACTGCTGGCTGCTCACTGGAGACTCCATATTGCTCAGCAACAAACAGTGTTTCAGGGCAGGATCCATGGAAACCAAACAACTACACCCCACATCCAAGACGATGACTTTTGCTAACCCCTCATAATTGGTATGGCAGTGCTTGATCAAGATGTCAGGCGGAATGTTGTAGAGCAGTGTGCTATGTCAATCTCACAGTTGCAGCACCAGCAGCTTACGTGGTAAAGACATAGCATATGTATGCAGCTATGTCTCAAAGCCTTAGTACAACAGTCCTCACCAACATCTACTAAGACTCCTGTTAGTCAGAGATCGCAGCCCAGAACGTCAAGGGCAGTCTCTGATATGAATCCAGGGGATTGGCCACAATCATGTGCCCAGTAAAGGTGTCTTCAGTCAGTTTGCAGTCTGTGGAGTGGGCCACTGTCAGTTCCATGGCTCCATGCAGCTAGTTCAGTGGGGGCGGGGGCATGGGGGAATGACAAAGTCAGGAATTGGGCAGATATTAGTTAGGGGTTTGGTGATTCTTGTCTGGGCTTTTCAGTTAGGTTGTTCAAAAGAGTGAGCTGGGGACAGTATTTTGGATCTGGCCACAGAAACTCAGAGGAAAGGCTGGGGAGGGTGCACATGAGGGCCACTGTTACAGGGAGGAGACTTGGCAACCTGTTCTTCAGGCGGTTGCAGAAAGGTTTGGACAGGTTGGGAGAGTCAGCAAAGAAATGGCAGATGGAAGACAATGTGGGAAAGGGTGAGGTCATGCAACTTGGTAGGAAGAATAGAGGCATAGGCTATTTTCTAAATGAGGAGAAAATCCAGAAATTAGAAGTGCAAAGGGACTCGGGTGTCCTAGTCCAGATTTTTCTTAAGGTAAACTTGCAGGTTGAGTTGGTAGTTAGGAAGGCAAACATAATGTCGTCATTCATCTCGAGACGACTAGAATATAAAAGGAGGGATGTAGGCTTTCTGTGGCTTTCAGACCATATTTAAAGTATTGTGCGCAATGTTGGGTCCCATACCTCAGGAAAGATGTATTTGCCTTGGAGCAGGTCCAGAGGAGGTTCATGAGAATGATCCCTGGAATGAAAGGCTCAACATATGAGGACTCTGGGACTATACACGATGGAATTTAGAAGGATGAGGAAGGATCTGATTAAAACTTACAGAATATTGAACGGCCTGGACAGAGTGGATGTTGGCAAGATGTTTCCATTGGCTAGAGAGACAAGTACCCGAGTAAAGTGAAAACCTTTTAGAATTAAGATAAGGAGAAAAGTCTTCAGCCAGAAAGTGGTGAATCTGTAGAATTCATTGCCGCAGAAGGCTGTGGAGGCCAGGTCATTGAATATATTTAAAACAGAGATGGATAAGTTCTTGATTGCCAAAGGGATCAAAGTTTATGAGGAGAAGATAGGAAAATGGGGTTGTAAAACCTATCAGCCATGATTGAATGGCAAGGCAAACTTGATGGGCTGAATGGGCTAATTTCTGCTCCAATGTTTAATGTTCTTATGGTCTTATGATTTGGTGGCCTGCAGGTTGGGGGAGTTGGGAATGACAATTGTGAAGGGAGCCAGCAATATCTGCAAGTGGTAAGGCAAGGATGGGAAGGATGTCATGTGGGAGAGGAGATTGACCATGGTCAGGACCTGGCTTCAAAGTGAGGACAGTGTATGTTTATACCTGGCATGCTCACCTCATTTTCCAGGAGGGAAAGATGGGCAGGAGCATTCTCACGTAGAGGGGTTGGGTGGGGATCTGGGGAGGTGAGAAGCCTATAGGGTTCATTGTAAGGGCCATCAAGAAGGGGATCTGGATGATTGAGACCTCACAGCCTCGTAGATATAGAGGTTAAAGAACATCGGCCAGTTCCATCATGTTGTAAATCAGAAGTGTGAAATTGGAAAGAAAATGGCACAACTACAGTCAGAGTGGGCAGAGGACCAATGTTAGAGTGGGCAAATGTCTCGAGCTTTGAGGGAGGGAAACTGTCTATCCCACTGATTTGAGGCCTGAGAAAGGGAAATGGCATTATACATGGACTAATGAACTATCTGAGACACAGACCTGTCTCATCCTTCGCCTTCTTTATACATTGACTCCCTGTTTCCTGCACAGCTGTCTGCCCCATTTATCACTGACCACTTCATTCACCCTGACCCTTTTGGACTCAGAGGGCAGGGAAAGAATAGAGATGTTGTCGGGTGAGAGATGTTGTAGGGTGAGAGATGTTGTCAGTTGAGAGATGTTGTCAGTTGAGAGATGTTGTCAGGCGAGAGATGTTGTCGGGCGAGAGATGTTGTAGGGTGAGAGATGTTGTCGGGTGAGAGATGTTGTCGGATGAGAGATGTTATAGGGTGAGAGATGTTGTCAGTTGAGAGATGTTGTAGGGTGAGAGATGTTGTCAGTTGAGAGATGTTGTCGGGTAAGAGATGTTGTCGGGCGAGAGATGTTGTAGGGCGAGAGATGTTGTAGGGTGAGAGATGTTGTCGGGTAAGAGACGTTGTAGGACCCATTGCCTGGTATGTGCCTTCAACCCTTGATTCCAGAAGTTGCAGCGAGCTCTCAACACAGACATCAATCCATGGAACATCCTGGGTGGTGATAACATTACATATTATGCTGGAATCATTATATTTGGGGCTACACAGAGTCAAACAAAAGATGTAAGGTCAAACCAGTGAAATTTATAGAAACACAACAAATGTGTAATGCTGTGTCACCCATGCAATAAGAGTGCCCTCAACAAGTTTTCTTCTTCCTCTCCCTCCCACTCCATCTCAGTTTAGTTCTTTGTTCCGCAGTTCAAGTGGAGGGAGCCGGCTTTCTAATGGACCCCATTGGCACTGGAAATTTGCTCAGGTGATCCCAAAGGATATTTGTGTCTGGACAGGCCAAATGTACTGAGGGAATTCCTGCCAAAGGCCACTTCTTACATGTGTTAGAGGATTGCAGGTAGGGTGGATGAGGAGGGCACCTTTGGGATATCTGGGAGGAGACCTCTAAAAGATTCCTCCTCCAACTGGGTGCCTCCTGTCTCCATGTAGGAAGAGAAACTTGGATTGCATGCCAGGTTCCCTGTCATCATGTCTTTGGTCATGAGGATAACTTGCTAGGAATATGAAGTGTAGGTGAGAGATTACTAGCAGACACTGAGGGTGCAGGGTCTGGCTCTCCAGGCCAGCCGCCAACCTGTCCATGTAGGCAGCTGGACAGACACTGTTGCAGTTTCTGGGCAATGAAGCCATTCTGTCCCACACTCTTGTCTGTTGTTCCTGTTCCTCCCTGTGCACATGGTCAAGTCTCTGATTGCTGACACCACTGGGTCCTCTCCAGCTTGTGGTTGAGCAGGTTTGCGGTCTGCAGCAATCCTCTGAGTGGCAGTGACCTGGGGTGTCTCTTCCTTGGCCAAGTATGAACTTCTTGCAGTGAGGTGTGCACTAAAACGTGCTCCTACACATTCTAAGCCTAATGTTCACACTGAGTTATCAGGATCTGTGCTGATGCAGGAAGCAGCCTTGCAAATGTATCCTCTGATGCCTCAGAGAAGGCTGCTGGGCAAGTGAGCCATTTCTCCCTGGCAGTAGTGGAGTTACTGGTGGCATCTCCAAGACAGAAGTAAATGAACGCATGGCAGCTGTGGTTAGAAATGGTTGTAAGGAATGACACTAGCAGTGTGATGTCCATGAGAGTTGCAATGAATGAAAAATGGTACTTACTCGGTTGGCGAGACATGGATGTCTCAGCATCTCCACAGAAGTGCTCTTGGTCTTCTTCAGTGATGTCCTGGTTTCTTTCTGTATAGACACTAAGGAGTTGAAAGTCAGGCACCCTTCCACCTATCTTAGCTCTCCAAACGATTGTAGGCTGTATTCTCCTGGATTGAGACAAAATGAAAGTTGGTGGCCTAGCTGTTAGTGCTGGTGCAGTTGGGCCAAATGTGATGACCTTGCATGGTTGGTAGCGTGGAGGGTATAGGTATGTCACAGTTAATGAGGAAAAACACGGTAGCTCAGTGGTTAGCATTGCTGCTTCACAGCACCAGGGTCCCAGGTTTGATTCCAACCTCGGCTGACTGTCTGTGTGGAGTTTGCACATTCTCCCTGTGTCTGCGTGGGTTTCCTTCGAGTGCTCTGGTTTCCTCCCACACTCCAATGATGTGCAGATCAGGTGAATTGGCCATGCTACATTGCCCATAATGTTAGGGAAATGGGTTGGTGTGGACTGGTTGGGCCAAAAGGCCTGTTTCCACAATGTAAGTAATCTAATCATCACTTAATTTTCATTCCTTAAAAGTGTTCATGCCAGCATTGTGAATGTGTGGGACAGCCCTTCCCAATCTTCTCCATTAGGACCTCATTTGAATGAATAAAGTTGCTATGGTCCTAAGTCAGAGCTAAGAGAGCGGGAGCAGGGTTTAATTTGGGAGCAAGTGTTGGTGTTGTATAATTGGGAAGGATTCCCAATTCCTTCGTCTCCGCCGCATCGGCTCCCAGGAGGACCAGTTCCAATACCGTACAGCCCAGATGGCCTCCTTCTGCAAGGACCGCAGATTCCCCTCAGACGTGATCGACGATGCTGTCCAACGCATCTCCTCCACTTCCCATTTCTCCACCCTTGAGCCCTGCCCCTCCAACCGCCACCAGGACAGAACCCCACTGGTTCTCACCTGCCACTCCACTAACCTCCATATGCAGCGTATCTGCCATCATTTCCGCCACCTCCAAACGGACCTCCCCACCAGGGATATATTTCCCTCCCCTCCCCTAGCAGCGTTCCGAAAAGACCACTCCCTCCGTGACTCTCTCATCAGGTCCACACCCCCCACCAACCCAACCTCCACTCGGCACCTTCCCCTGCAACCGCAAGAAATGCAAAACTTGCGCCCACACCTCCTCCCTTACTTCTCTCCAAGGCCCCAAGGGATCCTTCCATATCCGGCACAAACTCACCTGCACCTCCACACACATCATCTATTGCATCCGCTGCACCCGATATGGCCTCCTCTATATTGGGGAGACAGGCCGCCTACTTGCGAAACGTTTCAGAGAACACCTCTGGGACACCCGGACCAACCAACCCAATCACCCCGTGGAACTTACCCTGTGAAGTAACTCCCCAACACTTTAACTCCCCCTCCCACTCCACCAAGGACATGCAGGTCCTTGGACTCCTCCATCGCCAGACCATAACAACACGACAGTTGGAGGAAGAGCACCTCATCTTCCGCCTGGGAACCCTCCAACCACAAGGGATGAACTCAGATTTCTCCAGTTTCCTCATTTCCCCTCCCCCCACCTTGTCTCAGTCAAATCCCTCGAACTCGGCACCGCCCTCCTAACCTGCAATCTTCTTCCTGGCCTCTCCGCCCCCACCCCCACTCCGGCCTATCACCCTCATCTTGACTTCCTTCCACCTATTGCATCTCCATCGCCCTTCCCCCACGTCCCTCCTCCCTACCTTTTATCTTAGCCTGCTGGACACACTTTCCTCATTCCTGATGAAGGGCTTATGCCCAAAATGGCGAATCTCCTGCTCCTTGGATGCTGCCTGACCTGCTGCGCTTTTCCAGCAACACATTTTCAGCTCAGTTGTACAACACTCATTCACTTATGTTCACTCTGTTTCTGTTTCTCTCTCACTCACTCACGTACGCTCTCAGTCATGCTGTAAAATCACTCACTATCTCTCTCATTCATTCACAGGGTAAGTTCCACACTTTTCTCTGCCACTCACACTCAAGCTATCTCTGCCATTGCACCGACTTCCCACCAAGTCTCATTCACTACTACTCTCACTATTGCAGGAAGTAACTTCCCTCATTCACTGTCACATGCCAATACCCTCCACGCTACCAACCATGCAAGGCCATCACATTTGGCCCAACTGCACCAGCACTAACAGCTGGGCCACGAACTTTCATTTTCTCTCAATCCAGGAGAATACAGAATACAGGTCCCAAAACAGTATTGAGAGGAGAAAAATGTGTATGAACAAAGGATGGCATTTAAATTTTATTAATAAATATTGGGTCAAGGGTAAATAATTGAGCATTTCTAAATTGCGTTTCTCATTGCAGTTCAAATTCATCCTAGCTTTTCAATGTTTTTGTCACTTTGGAACTTATCCCAGGTTGTCTTTGTGACTGTAGTTAAAATTAACCATCTTTGCTCTCTTTCCCTGAGAATTGTAAAGACTCCTTCATATTTTCTTTTTGTAAACTAAGTATTTAATAAATTTAAGTTTTTAAAATAAATACTGGGTCAAGGAGAAATGGTTGAGCATTCAGACATTGAGTGGAAGGGAAGGAAATAGAAGTGAGTGTTAGAGGAGCAAACTAGGATTGATGGTTGGGGGTACTGAGGAATGATTTGAAATTATCAGGGACCTGGCCTGGAATATGGAGGGAACAAACGGGAGGGAAAAGAAAGCAAAGGAAAATGGACTGCAGAGTAGAAATGGAAATACCTGTTAACAGACTGTTAATGATGAGGCTCACAGGCTGGAACATTTTGGTTTTGTGTTTGCCATCTGACTCTGTTTAGCTTACCAATGTAACACTGTAAGACTCTGTGCAGCTTTCTGCAAGAACTCTGTTTCACAGCTTCAGCTACACACACGCATACACACTCACACTCACAGACACACACATAACCTCTTCACGGGAACTTAGAGATTCAGTTCCTTTCCAGCCCACTCCACCCACCCATGTGACTCTGACAGCATTACTACATCATCACTATTATGTATGCTCATTAAATTAATCACATTTGTTTACAAAACAAAATATGAAGGAGTATTTACAATTCTCAGGAAAAGATGGTTCAGTTTACCTACAGTCACAAAGACAACCTGAAATAAGTTCCAAATTGACTAAAACATTGAAAAGAAAGGATGAATTTGAACTGCAATGAGAAAAGACGATCTTGCCTTCTGTCTGTTTGCTAAAGTTTTATTTTTTGGATATCACAGATTCCACCTTCCAAGCTGCTTTCATATATCCTGACCTGGGATATTAACATGCAATGATATTCCTCCCTGGCTAATAAAGAACACATCTAAAACAGTGTCTTTATAACACACTTTATGAATGACTCCCTAAGGCAAGTTTATATTGGGGGTCTACTGTACTTCCTCTTACACAGATATGGTGCTTGTCACAGGTCAGTGCAGCCTGAAACAGCTGTATGTTATCACCAATACCAGCCTTGCTAAAAAGGTATCAGATGGCAGAATTGAAACCCAAGCCATAAATAGCAGTCACTAGACTGTGTTTCACATGATTGCTACCAAATGCCCTTTAGTCAGGAGCTTTGAAGTAGAGTATTTTATCTGGTGACCATTTGCAGCTTCTTACCTTTCTCTTGTCTGATCACTAATCTCCATTACTGTTACTGTCTTTTCACACCATATTTATGCTGAAAGAGTTTTGCTCAGATTGTGTTTAGGATAATCATAATGCAAGTACGAGTGACCTTGTGTAGAAGTAGCATTAAATCATTTAATTTATTTTTTTAATCATGGTCTTTGATGTGGGCCTAATATATTAAAGCTGCTTCCTAGATCTATAATTTGTTGCTGAAATCAATATCGTTCACCAAAGAAGTTGTTTCAACATAAAATGCAATTATAATCCACATTGAGGTGGAAAATGGAAGGTTTTTGGCTTGAATTCAAAGCTATCATTTTCTTTAAATTGCATGGGTTCACACAGCTGCTTGTGACCCATCAATACACTTCATGGGTGATTTGAGCCAATACTCATTATACAGCATGCAGAAATACCTGAGTATAGTTCACAAATTTCTGATTTATTTTGCAATCTGTGTGGCCAGGGCATATGGCTTCAGAGGCACTTCAGGGTCATAAAAACATGCTATGGCAATCTATCCTTTAGCCTTCTCTTCCTCAACTGAGCATCGGTTTGCATCAGTGATGTAGCTTTTTGATTCAAACAAAAAGGTTTGCATTGTGAAGTTCTCTAGCGTTACTTCTGCTGTCCAAAAATGAAAGTTCTGCATTGTGCATTTGCTATGATCACAATTACTGCAATCCGTCAACTCATTTGTTGTTCCAAATGAATTAATTAAAGAGCAACGTGAGTTTTAACATCTGGATCATCCTTTATCATTATAATATCTTCTGCTTGTTTCATTGATTTATGCCTCACAGTTTAAAAACTCTCTACAAGCTAAGGATAGATTGAATTCTAGAATTTAAATTCCAACTATGATATTTACAGATGAATCAACCTATGAACAGAGATAAGGAGAAACTTCTTCAGCCACGTAGTGAATCTATAGAATTCATTGCCACAGAAGGCGGTGGAGGCCAGTTCGTTGAATATATTTAAGATTGTGATAAATAGATTCTTGAGTATCAACGGGATCAAGGATTACGGGTACAAAGCAGGAGAATGGGACTGAGAAACTTATTAGCTATAATTGGATTGCAGAGCAGACTTGATGGGCTGAATGGCCTAATTTCTGTTCTTAAGTCGTATAGTTTTATGGTCTTAAATTTGCTTTATTCTACAAATTTAGGCTTGAACAATGAGTACTTTATTTTGGAAAATACGATTTTGATGATCAGATGGGATAACATTGCACATACACATCCATTATATTTACAACCACAGGCCAAGACAATAGACAATAGACAATAGATGCAGGAGTAGGCCATTCAGCCCTTCGAGCATGCACCGCCATTCAATATGATCATGACTGATCATCCCTAAGAGATTGATGCTGGGATTCCATACAAGGCAAATCTCCAAACTCAATTGTGTAACCTGGAGAGGTGCCAACCAGAATCAAAATGGCTACTCAGGCATGGAAGAGGTTAACTAATGCCACCATCTTGTACTCTCTCATAGAAGTACCCAAGCCTGGAATATTCCAAATCACAGTTGACAAGAAACTGACCTCAGAAAGCAGCTCAAATAAATCCTTCTGTTAACCAAAATTTTGTTGCAAATCAAGATTTTCAAGGGATGTTCACTTACGTGATAATTTGAAGGAAGATTATGTGAGAGTATTGGAATTGTGCCAATCACATAGGAAGCATTAATTATAGAATCCTTACTGATAAAACCACATTTTCTACACTGCTATAATTTCATTGCTATCACGAAGTACAACTCCAACAGCTGCCATATCACTCTTTAAGGATTGTCAACAAGGATTTGTTGCAACAAGCCAAAATTCCTCAACAATAGGAAGACGCTAACATGTCAAATCATTTTAGCTGCTGAGCCAGTGTGTGGCTTAATTTGTCTGTTATCGTATAGGTCATCCTTTTGGAGGTGCTGGACAGGAAGCTTAAAGACTGACCACAACAGATTGGGAACAAAGAATGCAAACCTACACACGTTTGCCTCAGTAATGACAGTTTTAAAAATCAAAGCTCCATCTAAAAATCACAGATTAAAGTTGAACTTAAAATCCCTCAGAACTTTAAATCAGACAGAGGTGGTATTTACTTTCATGGTCATCACTGATGTACATGCAACACCAGTCAGTGTAGTCATAAACCACATTTAATATCATGAAATGTCCTTTGCAAGAGGATTAAGATACAAAGTATAACACTGAGCTACGTAGGACATCTTGGGACAGATGGTCAAACATTTGGTCAAAGTTGAGCATCTTAAAGGTAGGAAGTAAGGCAAGAAGGCAGGAAGGTATACCTTGAGAATTCTAATCTTGAGGTTCAAGTAAGTAAAGACTTGGCCATTATAGTGGATCAATTAAACGTGGGAAAGTTGAAGAGGCAATAATTAAAGGAGTACAGATTTCCCATAAGATTGTGGGCTGAATGAAATTAAATGTAGGAAGGGATGAGATCAGGAAGGAGTGAGGTAAAAGAAAAATTTGGAAACAAGATGAGAATATTCAAATTAAGGCAATGAACTATCTATTGGGATATACAATATGAATGGACTAGCTTAGATTTCATGGTTCTGCTTTTACAAGAGCTGCAGACATTATAAATCTAAATTGAATGCAATTTTGCTAGCATATCTCTAGCAATCGTCCTAATCCATGAATAGCCCGAGGATCCATCTCCGATCTTTCCTTGCCTGGTTAACATGGTTCCATGGGGAATCTGATCATTAATATGTTGTCAGATTCTGCAGATCTGTTATCAATGCTCATGTCTACCAGCAGTCCTAGACTACCACAATATAAATGGCTTTTTTTGATGTCAAATCAGAGACAAGTCAAAACGTTTTCCAGCTGAACATTATATAAAGGCCTGGTTCAGCTTCTGCTAAAATAAGCCAGCCCTCTGTCTGGGTGCTTGTCACAGTGAATCATGCAAAATATTGGTGCTTTCTTTGACTATTCTTGTGCTGCAAAACCCATTACCTGTCCATCACTTCAAATGTTTATTTTTACTCCACAAGCTTTTAACTGTGCTGTGTTAAAATGCTTATTCACAGTTTAGTTATCTGCAGTAGCCCACCACAAAACAGCCTTCCAAGCAGCAATGGAAAAAAGATTGCAAAACATTCAAAACTATGCTGCTTGGAACTTGTCCTACAATAAGTCCACCTTTCATATCATCACTTCCCAGTACATTGAATTCAAAGTTCTTCTTCACATTTATAAATCCTCAGTCCCATTTACATACCCTTTTGCTACCTGGCCTCTCCTACCTTCTCCAGGCCTATGGCTTCCATTGTCTGTACCCCTCACTCAATATGGTGCAACTTCATAGAATTCCTAGTGTGGAAGCAGGCTACTGGGCACAAACTGACCCTCAAAAGAGCATCCCACTCAGATCCACCCCAGGACACTTCATTGCCCATGGTTAACCTGCCTAGCCTGTAAATTATGGGCAAATTAGCATAGCCAATCCACCTAACCTGCACATCTTTGGAATGTGGGAGGAAACCAGGGTACCTGGAGGAAATACACACAGACACGGGGAGAATGTGCAAACTCCACACAGATAGTCACCCAAGAGTGGAATCAAACCTGGGTCCCTGGCACTGTGAGATAGCAATACTAATCACTGAGCCACCATGGGACCTTGAAGAGGAAACATTTGAAAATGAAAAGCTTTCAACTATCTTAGCCTCAACTTGTGAACATCCCTAAGATAAACCCGAAGTCTTGGTACTTTAGTCCTCATTTTCAAAAAATCTCCTTCAAACATCTCCTAGGCTAGCCAGTCAATTGCTGTTTAATTCTTCAATTACTGTTGAACATTTTTCACTTCATGGAGCACATTAGGATAACTGCTATCACAAAGCGCTGTCATATCACAAGGCATTCTACAGAGGTTGAGCACGACAGAATGACTGCAATATGAAGACCACTGTAATAGTCCAACGTTCACTTGTATGTTCTGCTGCCTAGTCAAGCAATTTGTTTCATGCAACTTCACATTGAAATTTTAATCCTTCAGAGAAACTTAAGGCTCACAAATATTTATTCATTAGATTAGATTACTTACAGTGTGGAAACAGGCCCTTCGGCCCAACAAGTCCACACCGACCCGCTGAAGCGCAACCCACCCATGTCCCTACATTTACCCCTTTACCTAACACTACGGGCAATTTAGCATGGCCAATTCACCTGACCTGCACATCTTTGGACTGTGGGAGGAAACCGGAGCACACGAAGGAAACCCACGCAGACACGGGGAGAATGTGCAAACTCCACACAGACAGTCAGTCGCCTGAGTCAAGAATTGAACCCGGGTCTCTGGCACTGTGAGGCAGCAGTGCTAACCACTGTGCCACCATGCCGCCCACAACTCCTTGGTAGTCATGGTCTAAAATTTTCTTTTAATTAATTTCAAATGAACCAGAATTAAGAAATCTAGTGGGATGTGCCAGTGGACAGCTACTCGGAACTGTAAATGTTTCTTTTTGAAAGTGTAGAATAGAGAGAGACTCACAATGAATGGAAAAACAGCCACAACATATAAACGGAGGGTCTTTGATCTATCAATTTCTATTCCCGTAAACACCAACTAATTGTCTGTGTCAAGCTAAGATCCTTATCAACTTTATGTGTAATTTCCCACATTTAATACATTTCCTCTGCCATAAAAGAAGCTGTCACCCTTATCTGTCAGCGGTGATTAGATCAAAATGTTGAATTTTTCAGCTGCTCACTTCAGTCATGTTATAAAGCTGTCGACTCTTTGCTGTGACATGTTGCAGGAAGGTTTAGCTTCATTGTCCTTTAATTAGGGAAGATTTGCCTCTTGCAGCTAGACCTATGGTTCAAGTCAATGAGCTTGAAACTCCATCACTGATCTGAAAGATGATAATCGAGGTGATGTGTGTTCTGATGAGGCACTGACCCAGTGCCTGCTTAAGGATAGCTCCAATTGCCCTCTGTGATAGAATTATATGGTCCCAGGCACCCAAAATCCTGTGGAGCCTTCAATTTATATTGATGGTAGAGACATAGTTGCTGGAACAGTCAAGAACAACTCAACTGTAGAATGATCACAGTGGATAGCACAACGAGTTTACCTATTACAAAGACATTGCAAGATTTCATCTCGCTTTTACGCCAAGTGTTTTTGTGAAACATTTGGAACATAATGCTTTGACCCAAAAGCAATTTATGAAATGGGTACATTATCCACTGCTATTTGTTAATGTGCTCACCAAAGCAATATTAAATATCAGTCCTTAACGGATTGTGCCTTCACTCCAAAGCCACTTGAAAGCTCTAACTAAGTTTGCAGGACGGTATGGGTAACCCAATCGGTAAGGGAAAATATATTTTTTAAAAAGAGAATTAACCTCCTTCACCTGAATCAGTATGAGACATTCATTAAAAAAAACTAAAGACTCCATTTGTCCTCACTTTTGTGGTAAAATAACTTTTATCTTAGTTAAAAACACACAACACCAGCTTATAGTCCAACAGGTTTAATTGGAAGCACACTAGCTTTCGGAGCGACACTCCTTCGTCAGGTGATTGTGGAGGGCTCGATTGTGTTACGATCGAGCCCTCCACAATCACCTGATGAAGGAGCATCGCTCCGAAAGCTAGTGTGCTTCCAATTAAACCTGTTGGACTATAACCTGGTGTTCTGGATCAGTGGTGCTGGAAGAGCACAGCAGTTCAGGCAGCAGATTTCGCTGCACTGTGGATGCTGCCTGAACTGCTGTGCTCTTCCAGCACCACTGATCCAGAATCTGGTTTCCAGCATCCGCAGTCATTGTTTTTACCTCGTTGATTATAACCTGGTTGTGTGATTTTTAACTTTGTACATCACAGTCCAACACCGGCATCTCCAAATCATAACTTTTATCTTGATTTTGCAGTCAGTCATGAATGAACTGTGTCAGTCATTCATTATACTTACATTTGCCCCACATTTTTAATGGATTTCTGTGAAGGAAGTTCTGTGGTATTTAGAAATCATTTCACTGTGGTGCCATTTACAGTGGATCTGGGATGTTGGGCAATGGGGCAAGTAAGTGTGCAGTTCCCTAATCAAACCAGATTGAAGAATCCTTAATGAGGCCCACAATCCTTTAAATGAGAAGAAGAATATTTCGTGCAATGTCAAAACCAGGCACAAAATGTGAAATAGTTTGGGAACGATATTGAGAGGAGAAATATGCAATAAAATTAAACAGTCAATGAAGGTAAACTTTGATTTTTTTTTCAAAGTCTCCAACAATAATTAAATCTTGAACATGTGCAGAAGTTAGTTTGCAGCTGCAGTCTGGCTGCTTGACAGTGTTTGATGACATGTTAACAATTCATTTGGAACACATTGTAATGGACAGACTCCAGCACTGAGGGAATTAGTGGAGATCCAATACTCAACTACCACAACTTGATATCGATACGTGTTTTATTGCTGAGTTTCCCTATGAGGTACCAATACAACAAAGTTCCAGAGGAACAGGACAAATTTTTCCTGATTTCACTGTATGTGCAGACACTGGAAGTTGCTGTTTGACTTACTCTGTAATAAAGCCTCAGCAATATTTTTCCGGTAAAATCCGTGCTATCATTTCTCAATATTTTCACGTTGGTGTAGGCTGTGTTTTCATGATTCAGGACAATCAACACATGCAGCAGTCAACAATGTGAGGGATGAATCTACAAAGCTCTCGCATATTTATAAGGCAATCCAAAAATATTCATTGCAGTAAAGCTTCGGGACCTGGTCAATTTCTTCAGTCTACAAATTTAACCTTTACTCTTTAATTCACAGCAGAGAATAAGATCAATTTACAATGGAGTAGAGTGATATTCACTTCAAACATCATTATTTCATTCAATTTTACAGTTACTTTTTACTTCTAGTTAATCTGGAACAGGCCTGTTCAAATAGCAATAATTTGTAACTGGACTGGAGTGCAGTTAAATTGGACTGCAGCATGGAATTGACGGCTGTCAGCCCAGTTTTCACAGTGATCCCTATCTCAAATCTTTCTCATGCTCCACAATCATATTTCCTATTCCATCAATGTCCAGTCTGAACTGTGCCCTCTTTTCCGTTAATCTGATTAATTTGCACATATTTCTTTCCAGTGTGAAGATTTCCAACATGCAGGATTTTGAGGGAATGGTTATCTTAAAAAAGGATTAAATTTTAATATTGGTGAACTGGGAGACTGAAAAGTGAAATGTCCTTTCCTTCTTCCTGTTTTAGGGCAACAAAGGCTTGCAGTTTAGTCTCCCATCGAGAGTAATGTCACACCAATAGGAAGGGTAAAATAATCTCTTTGAGTGATCAAGTTATATTTGTGTCCAAGGTGCAATCTCGCATGAAATAGACCTCAATCATATAATATCCTGACATTCTGGCTTCAGGCTGTCTCTGAGCTCAGCTGGCTAGTAAAGGAAGGCGATGCAAGACAGAGGCAGCCTTTCAAACAAGATCAAAAGAGAGCCTGGTGTCTGTGAGATGTAGGATTTACAACCTTATTTGGAAGAGTTGGAGAATGCTCCTATAGAAACATGCAGTATAAGGCAGTAGCCAGGATGACAAGATCTTTTTAAAAATTTTTTATTAAAAAAAATGAATAACAAGACCAAGGGAGGAGAGATTCTAAGTAGAAATATTCAAAATTCATATTAGAAATTTGTTCATATGAAGTGACCGATGTGCAAAATGGACTACACAGCGAGCTGGAGGAATTAAAATGATGTTGTGGTTCTGTTCGCCGAGCTGGGAATTTGTGTTGCAGATGTTTCGTCCCCTGTCTAGGTGACATCCTCAGTGCTTGGGAGCCTCCCGTGAAGCTGAGGATGCCACCCAGACAGGGGACGAAACGTCTGCAACACAAATTCCCAGCTCGGCGAACAGAACCACAACAACGAGCATCCGAGTTACAAATCTTCTCCCAAACTTTGAATTAAAATGCTTTAAGAAACAATGATGTCAGACTGAAGGCACTGCAAACTTCTGGATTGAGGGGACCTGATTGGCCGAATGGAAACCCTTGTCTGGATGCATCGTGTGGTATAACAGAAATCCACAGTGTATCCTCAAGCAACTTCATGTGTTTTGATCACCGTTACCAGATAATATGATGACTTTTCTAAGTAGTTTCAATTTTCTGATGTGATGTAATTTTAGCTCTTTTGTATTGTTGGGATTTTACTTCTTTTGTTCTGTAAATGAGGTATAGCTGCAAGGCCACCTTGTCCCTTGATAATTAAAAAGGTGGTAGTGAACCATTGGCTTGAATCATGGTGGTCTTTGTGGTACAGATGGTTTGGAAGCCCTAGGATTTTGACTCAGCATTAAAGAATGAAAAGCGATATATTTCCAAGACAGGGTGGTGTGTGGCTTAAAGGGAGTTGGCTTGTTCCCATATACCTGTTGCCTTTGTCTTTCTAAACAGTAGAAATAATTGGTTTGGCAAGCATAACTGAAGAAATCTTGGCAAGTTCATAGTATAAACTGCAGCTCCTGTGCTCCACTAGTAGTTAAAATAAATATTTAAGAAGACAGTTGTGTTGTCAGTCAAGCAGCCCTTTTTTTTTGTCTGCTGGCTAGTTTTTGGATGATTGGTTGAGTGGCAATCTCTCAGGCAAATCACACACCTGACTTCAGCTTGGGGAGTTATTAAGTAAATTATTCACTACATAATTCCTAATCCCACACCTGCTCATAAAGATGATTCAGTTTCTAGTGAGTTCTGAAATATCAATGTGAAGGATTTAAGTTCCATTAAATGTCAAGAGTAGATTTTAGACTTTGGAGATGGTCATTGCCTGACACACATTCTGTTCATCAGCCATCTACCTATGCCTGAATATTGTTGAGGTCTTGTTGCATGTGGATACAGATTTCTCCATTACCAAAGCAACTGTAAAAGCTGTTGTACAATATCCAGCATACATTCCATTCTGAATATTTGAGGAAAAGTTATTGAAGCAGGTTAGATGGATGGGCTTAGGATATTACTCTAAGGAAATCCTGCATTATAGCTGTAGTGGCAAGATGACTGACCTCCAACAATCAGATCATCTTTCTTTGTTTTAGCTATGGTCGCTATCAACTTGAATTTTACTGGGACTCGCTGATGTCACACAAAGGCTGTCTTGATGTCAAAGGTGGTCTCACTCTCCTTACCTCACCAAGAGTTAGATCTTTTGTCCATGTTTGAACCAAGGTCTGGAGCTGAATAGGTGACAGCGTATAGGTAAGCAGTTTAATGGCGACTAATTGCCACATGATGTCATGACACCATGCATCATTTTGCTGATGCCTTAGATTACATTGATGGGGTGGTAGTTGTCTAGATTGGATTTACTCTCCCTTTTGTACATAGAAAATACCTTGAGCAATTTTTCACTTTGTTGTGTTCATATTGGGCAATATTGTAGCTGTCCTGGAACAATTTAACTGGATCCCCAGCTAAAACGTGAGTGTAAGACTTCAGCACCACAGTCTCGGACATTGTTGAGGTCCCTAGGCTTGGCAGAATCTAGCAAGTTCAGCTATTTCTTGATATTGATCAAGCACTGCTGCTCCGATGCTGCAGACCTGAGGATGAGTGTGAAATAGATAATTAACTCAGCACACTGGCTGCTGATCATCGCAAATGATTCCACTTGGTCCATCACACTGAAGTGCTGACCTCCCAATGGGAGAATGGAAATTTTCATGAAAGTTAGAGTTGTTTACCTGTCCACCACAATTCATGAGATAATTTGACATTAACAGTGACTACAACTCAAAAGTATGTCTTTTTTTAGTGTTAAAATGACATTGAACTGTCAGCCAAAATAATTGACTCTCTACATTAAAGGTCATTAGGCAAAGTCTTCCAATTTTGGTTGGGACCCCTATTTCTGACACAGATCAAACAAGAAGCCACGTGAGAGGACACGGTGGTTAAGGTGAGGGGTTAGGATGGTCAGGTGTGCTGAGACCGCAACTGTTTACAATGTACATTAATGACTCTTGGGAAGGAAGTGAATGTACTGTAGCCAAACTTTCAAAAATTGGTGGAAAGACAGGTTGTGGGAAGGATAAAAATAGTTTGCAGTGAGATATTGAAAGATTAATTAAGTTGGCAAAAAGTCAGCAAATGGAGTATAATGTGAGAAAATGCAAAGTTGTACATTTGGAGGGGAGAATAAAAAACAGTATTATTGACAAGGTGATGAACTTCAGAACACCGCAACACTAAGGGACTTGGGGGTATTTGTGCACAAAATAAAGAAAGCTAGCACACTGATACAACAGGTAATCAAGAAGGTTAATGGAATATTGGTCTTATTTCAAGAGAGTTAAAGTATATGAGTACTGAAATCCTGCTGCAATTGCACAAAGTGCTGTTGAGACCACTTCTGGGTAGTGTAAGCAGTTTTGGTCCCCTTACTTAAAGAAAGATATTGTTTCATTGGAGACAATTCAGTGAGGGTTCATGAAAATGATGCCTGGTATGGACGGATTTACTTATGAGCAAGGGTTAATCCAGCTGGGATTGTACTCACTGGAGTTTAAAAGAATGAGAGATGATCATGTTGAAAGATATGGGATTTTTAAGGAGTTGGACAGGGTAAATACTGAGAGGTTTATCCCCTCCTGGGAGTGTTGGGGGCCAGAGGGCATTGTCTCAGAATAAAGGGACACAAATTTAAGACTGAGATGATGAGGAATCTTTTTTTCTCTCAGAGAGTTGATAGTCTTTGGAACTCCTTGCCACAAAGAGCTGTTGGTGCAGTCCTTCTGCATATTTAAGGTTGGTTCTTGATCAATGGGAATCAACGGTTATGGGGAAAATGCAGGAAAGTGGACATGAGGAATGTCAGATCACCCATTATCCTAAAAATGGTGGAGATGACTCAAGGTGGCTGAATGGTTATACCTGTTGCTATTTCTTATGGTCTTATGATCTTATTAAACAGAAGAGCAGATTACAGGAGGTAATTGGCCAACTTCCATTTTTTTGTTTCACAGAGCTAAGGTGGGGAAAATGCACATGAACACTGGCTTCAGAATGGATTGAACTGTGACAGCAATATTGCAAAATAGCTCCCCTCTAACCACCCTACAAACAGCTACCTAAAGATCAGCCATTTGAACAGGGCACATTGCAATTGAGTGTCTTCATGATAAAAGGGGAAACCATTTTATATGTGCTTATCAGCTACTCTCAGAGTAACTTACATTCTTCAGGTCATTGCTAATTCAAGCAATTGTTTGCAAGTAATTAAAACCTACCCAAAAACTCACACTTTAATTACCATCACCCCAGCGTGATTTATATGCATTTAAGATACTCAGGCTGCAAACTGTACTATACACAAGTGAAAATTCACAGGTCTAACTACAGGATGTCACACTGCACCATTTCACTTGCCTGAGCTGTTCTCACACTCCAAGACAATAAATCTCCACCCACTCCTTTCCACCTTTTTGAAAAGTGAGCAGACGTGATGAAGTTACAATGTGTTGCATGAAGTAAGCACATTGTGAGGTAGTGTGCATTATACAAAACAACCTCAGTTCCCACACTAGAAAAAATAGAAAACAAGCAATCATAACTTTTTAACAGCCATTTAGGACCAACAGTTTCAGGCATTTTACGGATAGCGGACTGTTGATATGCAGCAGCAGTTCCTTGTAAACTCAGCAACTGGGCAGAAACAACCAACAGACAGCATACACCTCAGTCTAATCTTGAAATTCTGCATTAAATAAATCTGGGGAGGAATTATTTTGTACACAGTGGCGGCAAAGTAGCTGCATTCAGGCTACTGAGCCCACTTCCGGCTGCTTCTCTTTGCTTTCTCTCTTTTTACTTTTGCTTTTTTTGGTCTTTTTCTCTTTCAAGTCTTTTCTCTTCCCTGACCCCTCGGTTGTAGCAGCATCAGTGAGAGCGGGGCCTGTGCTGGATGGTAGACGAACATAGCGGTGTGGGCCTGGGCACCAGAGAGGCCAAATGAACATTGAAGGAAGAGGCATTTGATGGCAGCAGCAATGCCAGGAAGAAGAGGCTCCACCCCAACCCAAGGTCTCCTGGCGAGCGAGTAGAAGGCCCGAGGCTTAATTCCCTGGTCCCAGGCTTGCTGAGCTGAGGCTCCAGGCCAGCAGCTAGGCCCAGGCGCCTGTTGACTGAGGTGGTGATGGTGGATGTGAGTTTGGTAACTGTGCAGGACCTTGCGGCATCGTGACAGCATATCAATGAGGTCAGCCCAATGTGAAGTCAAAGTAGCAGCATCGATGGAGGCGAGACAGTGCCAACTCTTTGTTCCAGTGGTGGCAGCATGGTGAAATGCAATTAGAGCACTGTAGTTGGTTCGAGACATCGGGATGGGGGAGCCCAGAGCCAAGCCCATGGCTGAGCTGGAAGCAGGAATTGTTCCAAAGACCACCTAACTTCATTGAAATAAGACGATAAGATGAACTTTGTTGTTTTGGCGTATTCAATGTTTCGGTTTATTGTCTATGTTTTATGGCAGTGGAGAGTGGCGACAGTAGACAATGCTTCTCACCGTATCGGTAATAAATAAATCAGTTAATCAAAAAAAAGTCACGGTAGCATTGTCCTAACCAGGACTCATTTAAAATTGTGGGAATAAATTACTGCAAAATGCTGGAATCTGAACTGAGAAATGTTGGAGATCACGGAGACAGTAAGGACTGAGATGCTGGAAGCTACAGTCAATACATGTGAAGCTGGAAAAGCTCAGCTGGTGAGACAGCATCCAAGGAACAGGAAAATCAATGTTTTGGCCTGAAACACTTATCAGAACTGATGAATGGTTTGGCCCAAAACATTGACTCTCCTGCTCCTCAGATGCTGTCTGACTTGCTGCGCTTTTCTGGCTTCACACCTATTGCATGCTGGAGACCACAGTGGATCAGGCAGCATCCATGGAGAGAAAGCAAGCTCACATTTCAAAGTCCAGATGACTCTTCATCAGAGCTAAAATTGTATCCTGCCAATACTGAAAATGTCACAGGAAGCTCAAACTCTCAATCTAACAACATACAACTTAAGGTGTCTGGCAAAATAACTGAAATGCACCTTTTATAAGTTGGTATCAAGTTTCAGTTTAAGCAACAGCTTTAACTGCAAGGTTACATAAACATTGTACAATGATTGCAATAGTGAATTGACATGAACGAAGTGGCAGATTTACAGGTCCCTGAAAAGAAGTAACCATCATAGAAGAAAAATGAAAAAGAACACATTCTCACAGATTATCTCATTTTCCATTTAAGTCAGCACAGTTGATTTCATGTTGATATATTGTAACTTTGTAAATATAATTACCCTGAGCTCATTTCATTGTCCCTACTGCAGTGGTTTCAGCATTTAAGAACTTTGTAATGTGACATGTACCTTTTAAAAAGAAGTATTGCTGAACCAAATATGGGAAACAGCAATTTTCTACATGATATATGAAGAAAGCATGTATTTTCTGACCGTTTTTGACAGGATCCAATTTCTCATTCCTGACAGGAGATTACTGTGCTGAAAAGGTGTTGCTGGAAAAGCACAGCAGGTCAGGCAGCATCCAAGGTGCAGGGGAATCGACGTTTCGGGCATGAGCCCTTCTTCAGGAGATTACTGTGAGATCACATCCACATTGATTTGTATTTGAAAGCCATTGTCTTTTTAAAAGTAAAGGCAATTCATGTACGTATATTCTTTGCCATTCTGAAAAGTTCAAGTATATACTTTAATTCTGCACAACATAAAAGATACTTCATTTCCCAGTTTATATTGTTTCCTCCTGTTCTACAATGCTTTGAGACTTGAGGGGACCC
The DNA here is from genome assembly GCF_020745735.1 of Hemiscyllium ocellatum. NCBI lineage: Eukaryota > Metazoa > Chordata > Chondrichthyes > Orectolobiformes > Hemiscylliidae > Hemiscyllium > Hemiscyllium ocellatum. The sequence goes on from NC_083425.1 coordinate 38,655,177, forward strand.
TATATTCTCTGTACACTTAGCTGACTGGGTGAATTTTTCCCATCCTTGTTCAATATAAGTGATTGTGAGACCTGTGGGAGAATAAAGCAAGAATTTTAAAACTTTGATTCTTGACATTGAGAAAAAAGTGTAATTTTCTGCTTATGTTTTTAACAATGAGTGTGCAATTTCACTAGTAAGTGGCACCTACCACATTCCCATGTATTTGCATCTCATTATCAGTTAATCTTGCTTATTTATGTACAGTTCACAATTCTCCCATGAGAGAAACTAGATGCTAATTTCTGAATTGAAAGTCAGCATGATTACCTGTTGGGTGCAGCTCACCACTGCTTCTCCAGGTCTCCATGATCAGTTCCATTCACTACCACTTCCAGGAGCAGTGACTCACTCCACACTTTTCTCACAGAAGTTAGAATCAGCAAAACACAGTCTCACTGCATCATCATGATCAGTTTTGGACCAACTTACAACACACTGCAGCACTTCATCACTGCATTGTGGAGTGGATTGTCACCTTAAACCACAACCAGGCTGTTATATGGGCGAGCATTGGTGGATCTGCTGCTGCGCCTCCTTCGACAGATCACAAGTAAGAAGATAGCCCTCTAATCCATTACTCTCTGCATCAGTATCTAAGGCCCATTTCACCAGTTTTCCTTTTTGGGACATTCTCCTTTCCCAAAATGGTTCAACAGCAGAGTATGGGCCAGTTCATGGCTGGCAGAGTTTGAAATTGTGTACAGCTAGGGCTTACCATTATAATAATGCAAGATACCAGCAGTTCTGTCTCTGCTACCACATGATTGCATGAGAAGAGTCTCATAAAGACCAAATGTATAACTAATGAGGTAAGCAGCACAGTGTTGTGAGAGAAGAGTTGCTGTGAGCTATGATAGAAGTCCCTCTAGAAAATTGCCTTAAAAATAACACTTAGTCAATAAATGAGAAAATTCAGCCCACTGCCACTGAGTATGGGATAAGGGTGATCTTCATTGTAGTGACTCTTCAAGCTTGTTTTTCCTCGCTTAGTCTATTGTTGATTGCATATCAACTATACTTCTATGCTAAAAACCAGTTCAAATTTTCTCCAAGATCTGTAAAGTCCCTGTATTCTTACTGGATTATAGGACTGATCTCTCATTAGAGAGAGAGAGAGACAACTGATGATGGTTTAACCTAAGGGTCACCATGCCTCAGGCAAGGGGCGAATCAAGGAGAGGTGTTTAAGGTAACCCCAGCTGGTGTGAGAATTGAACCCACGCTGTTGGCATTACTCTGCATCTGCATCACAAACCAGCCATCCAACTGAGCTAATCAACCCCAGTAGTTGGCCAACAATTACCCAATAGGTTGCTTTTCAATTCTTTCAGAAATCTGTTTAGAAGTCAAAACTGTTAGAGGAAGACAAGAAACAATTGTGTTTAACTGTATATTTCTCAATGTTGACAATAGGATGCTCTTGACCTAACCTGTTTTACTGTCTAGAGTGGTGTTAATCAGCTAATGATTGGTGTGCTCATCCACAGTGTCTTTAGGGAGAAAATTTCAAGGCTTTTGAACCAGTGAAGGATTGACATACATTTCTAAATCAGGATGTCATGAGACTTGAAGGGGAAAATAGAGATGATGATCTTTCCTTGCTGAAGTCAGTGTCTTTGCTGTAGGTGGAAAAGGTCACTGGTTTGGCCAGGGCAGAGGAAGGAGCCTTGGTGAGGTGCTGCTGTGCATCTTTCAGTTGGTATGCATTGCAGGTGGTTATAGGAGATGAATGGGGTAATAATCCAGCAGTGGGCTTCTTTGACTTTCAATCCAGCAGAGAACCCATTGGGACTCAATTCCTGTCTCCTATGAACACCTCATCAGTTAAACAACACTCTAGGTTTGGATCGGAAATATCTCTGAAATGGGGACAATGAGAATACATATTGACTGCTCAACATTAAAAAAAACAAATGATCAATTCATCATATTTCATAGGTCTACACTAAATTATAAATTAATCATTTATAAATATCTTACATTGATATGGTCATCATTAAGCCAACAAAGTGGTAAATGACCAAGATCCATCCATACCTCAGTCGATTGCAGACTTAGGTTATTATCTTTGTGGAGTTTGCACATTCTCTCTGTGTCTGCATAGTTTTCCTCTGGGTGCTCCAGTTTGCTCCCACAGTCCAAAGATGTACAGGTTAGCTGGTTTGATCATGCTAAATTGATTTGTAGCATCCGGGGATGTGCGAGTTAGGTGGGTAACTCATCCCTCCTCCCATTTATCTCTCCACCTCTGAGGTTCCCAGCTTCATTCCTGATGAAGGGCTTCGGCCTGGAACATCAATTTTCCTGGTCCTCGGATGCTTTCCAGCAACACGCTCTTAACCATGGTAAAAGGGAAACCCGACTGGGGCGCTGGGTCAGAGTGGAATGCTCTTCAGGAGTCAGTGTAGATTTGAAGGGTTGATTGACATCATTCCACAGTGGACGGATTCTGTGATCCTTCTATGAGCAAACTATGAGAAAGAATCCAATGTGTACTTCCAAATATATTAATCAAAATAACAGCAACACTTCAGAGAATGCTATAGACAACTGAAAATATGATTTTAAAATACTCCATCACTGTAGGCCAAGCATAGAAATTGCATTATAATAATGTTGATCAGTTCTCCTTTTGTATTGAAATGTCGCAGAAGGATCTGCAGGGAAATGTGAAAAAGATATTACTGAGATTTAATATGGACATGTGTGGCATAACACAATATTATTGAAATCACATTAATGCTAGGGATTCTTTTTAAATAGTGAGTTAGTGGGACCCCCATTTTACTTGTTTTGTGTTAAAAAGTTCAAAGTAGGCAGTGACACAATACAGGAATCTGTATACAATCAGACACGTTCTGGCAATTCTTCTACAACAGAAACAAATTTCTTGTATTGTGCACAAGGAGTCAAGTGAAGGTGGACTGTTCAGGTGAAGTGGGAGGATCATTGGGCGAAGACACTTGCATAGCATAATGTAACAGTGCCATCATGCAAGAAACTGTGAACAAAGGAGAGAATAGACTGTGCTAGTGAGAGATATGTTAATGAAGAACACTATTAATTCCAATATTTAATCAAAAGAGTTTGCAAAAAATCAACTATGAGCAAGTGCTGCAGACTAAGGAATGCACTAAAGCTTGTGACAACCACAGCAAAGATATAATAGGAACAAGCCACTGTCTAAGACCAAGGGGACTGGAAAACAGATAAGACTCCTTCTGCTCTAAATCTGGCATGTAATCCATCTTGTAAATATTAACTATAATTTTAAATGTAGTGAATAACATGCAGTATTGGTAGAAACTGATCTCGTTTTGTACCTGATGTGATGTTAACTTTGAACTGTTATGTGATGGACTTCTTTAAATTTTATGGATACAGTATATGTTTGGAAAAAAAAAGTAAGCCCAGAAAATTGTTTATATTAAAGATAACTGTTGGCAAAAAAAAAGTTTCACTCTCATTGAATTGTACAGAATTTGTACAGAATGGAGAGACCTCTAAGGATCTAACAAGCTGCAAAAATCAGAGACATGTGCCAGAATAATGGAACCAATCTCAATAACATTAAGTGTCAGTCCAAGGACACAATCAAAGAGAGTAGAGTAGCAATGAATAACAATCATTGGAGAAAATAACCCACTAATGAAAACTAAGTTTTTAAAAATTCGTTCAGTGGATGTGGGCATCGGTGGTTTTTGTCTGGTGCTAATTGCTCAGGGCACAGGTAAGACTCAATCACATTGCGGTGGGTCTGGAATCACTGTAGGCCAGATAAGCTAAAGATGACAGATTTCTTTCCCTGAAGGGCATTAGTGAAGCAGATGGGGTATTACGGCAATTAAAAATGATCACTAATAGCCAGCTTTTATTGCAAGCTAATGTTTCAAGGTTGGATGACACTTCATTAGAACTGAAGTGAAATGTGAAGGGGAGAGCACTTATGCAATAGTTGGGAGGATGGGTGAGTTATCGAGTGCTGGGGAGAAAGGAAGTTGATAGTTCAGATTAAGTGATCAGAGTTTGAGAATGGAAGAACAATGCTGTGTCTAACTGCCAGACTGGAGAGAACAGGCAGACCCACTGGATCGGGGAAGGGGAGAGAGGACATGGTGACAGAGAATGCAACAATTAAAGCTAAAAGAAAGGGATGGAATGGGATTTGGTTCACAATTTGAAGGTGTTGAACTCAATATTACGTCCAGAAAGCTGTGAAGTGCCTAGTCTGAAGTTTTCACTGTGATTCGCTGAAGCACTACAGCATGCCAAGGATAGCCAAATGGGCATGCAAGCAAGTCTCTGTGTTAAAATGACTGGCTATGGGAAGGTTAGGATCATGACTGTGCACAGACCGAAAGTGTTCTGCAAAGCGATTACCACAGTCTACGTTTCATTTCTCCAATGTAGAGTAGACCACATTGGGTTCAGCTAATACACCCAGAAAGAATGTTAAGGCCCTTGGATGGTGAGCAGGGAGGTGGAAAAGGGGCAGTGTTGCACCTCCTGAAGTTACAGAGCAAGGTAGCGTGGGAAGGTGGCTGGTGATCAATTAATAGACTAGGATGTCCCAGATGGAATGATCCCTGTGAAATGTAGATAGGGAGCGAGGGGAAGATATGTTTGATGGTGGCGTCCTCCTGGAGATATCTGAAATAGCAGAGAATGATCCTTTAAATGTGAGGGCTGGCGGGATAAGAAATGAAGACAAGGGAAACCCAATCATGCTGTCGTGAGTGATGGGATGGGGCAAGAGTGGAAACACGGGTGATAGGTTGGATAAGATTGAGGGAGCTATCAACCATAGTGGGCAGGAAATCCCGGTTATATAAAAAAAAACAAGGTCTTTTCCCCAGGGTAGCAGCATCCAAAACTAGAGGGCATTGGTTTAAAGTAAGGGAATAAGATTTAAAAGGGATTGAAGAGGCAATTTCTCCACACAGAGGATGCTGTGTGTATGGAATGATCTGCCAGAAGAAATGGAAGTGTCTGGTACAATTACAACATTTAAAAGGCATCTGGATGGGTATATGATTAGGATAGGTTTAGAGGAATATAGGCCAAATGCTGGCAAATGGAACTAGATTGATTTGGATATCTGGTCACAAAAGACGAGTTGGACTGAAGGGTTTGTTTCCATGCTGAACAGTTCTATAACTCTATGACTCTAAGAAAACTGTTGGCAGTGCTGTTTTGGAAGATGGCATCATCCGAACAGATACAATGTAGGCAAAGGAACTTGAAGAATGGGATGGAGTCCTTGCCGGATGTGGGGTGTGAAGAGCTATAGTGAAGGTAGCTATGGGGGTTGGTGGCTTTGTAGTGGATGACAGTGGACAGTTTGTTCCCTGGATGGAGACAGAGAGGTCAAGCAATGGAAGGGAAATATTTGAAATGGACAATGTGAAAGTTATAGAGGGATGGAAAATTTTCAAGGTCCTAGTGGGAGCATGAAGCAGCACCAAAGCAGTCGTCAATGCCCTGAAGAAAAAGTTGTGGGAGAGGGTCAGTGTGAGACTGGAACGAAGATTGTTCCACACACCCTATAAAGAGGCAGGCATAACTGGGACCCATGTGGGGGCCCACAGTCACTTATTTGATTTAGCAGAAGTGAAATGAATTAAAGAATAATTGTTCAGTGAGAGATCAGGTTCAGCCAGGTGGAGGAGAGTGGTGTTGGATGGGGAGTGTTCAGGTCTCTGGTGAAGGAAGAAGATGAGAGCTTGATCAGCCTGGTGGGGATTGAACATCCATGGTGAACAGGAGGTAGTTAGGGCCAGGAAACTGGAAACTGTCATCAGAGGGATCGTGGATATGGATTAGATTAGATTACTTACAGTGTGGAAACAGGCCCTTCGGCCCAACCCAGTCCACACCAACCCACCGAAGCGCAACCCACCCATACCCCTACATTTACCCCTTATCTAACACTACGGGCAATTTAGCATGGCCAATTCACCTGACCTACACATCTTTGGACTGTGGGAGGAAACCGGAGCACCCGGAGGAAACCCACGCAGACACGGGGAGAATGTGCAAACTCCACACAGTCAGTCACCTGAGTCGGGAATTGAACCCGGGTCTCTGGCGCTGTGAGGCAGCAGTGCTAGCCACTATGCCACTGTGCTGCCCACGGTGGGCAAGGACTTGACAAGTGGAGAGAGGATGGATTCAAGGTGGTTTACTTGTTACATTCTCTGTCACCATGTCCTCAGTCTCCACCCAGTCCACTGGGACTGTCTGTTCTCTCCAGTCTGGCAGTTATACATACCATAGTTATGCCATTCTTACATTCCAATCACCTAATCTGAAATATCAACGTCCTTTCTTCGCCAGCACTCACAACTATATCATAAATGCTGTCCCTTCCACAGATTACTTCAGCTCTGTGGAAGTCTCATCAAGACTTGAAACGTTAGCTTGCTCTCTCTCCCTATGTTTGCAGCGTGACTGGCTGTGCTCTCCAGCATTTCTTGTTTTCAGTGCAGATTCCAGCATCTACAGTAATTTGCTCATACATTGAAGGGCAATAATTCAACACCGCATGGAAATCATAACATTGCTGTCCTATTAGAGTCAGAGAGTCAAGATTAGATTAGATTAGATTAGATTCCTTACAGTATGGAACAAGACCTTCGGCCCAACCACACCGACCCTCCAAAGAGCAACCTACCCAGACCCATTTCCCTCTGAATGATACACCTAGCACTATGGGCAATTTTAGCATGGCCAATTCACCTGACCTGCACATCTTTGGAGTGTGGGAGGAAACCAGAGCACCCGGAAGAAATCCACACAGACACGAGGAGAATGTACAAACTCCACATAAACAGTCGCCCGAGGTGGGAATCAAACCTGGGACCCTGGAGTCATAGAGATGCATAGCATGGACACAGACCTTTCGGTCCAACTCATCCATGCTAACCAGATATTCTAACCTAATCTAGTCCCATTTGTCAGCACTTGGCCCATATGCCTTTAAATCCTTCCTATTCATATACCTATCCAGATGCATTTTAAATGCTGTAATTATACCTGTTGCAAATGTGTTGCTGGTCAAAGCACAGCAGGCCAGGCAGCATCTCAGGAATAGAGAATTCGACGTTTCGAGCATAAGCCCTTCATCAGGAATAAGAGAGAGAGAGCCAAGCAGGCTAAGATAAAAGGTAGGGAGGAGGGACTAGGGGGAGGGGCGATGGAGGTGGGATAGGTGGAAGGAGGTCAAGGTGAGGGTGATAGGCCGGAGTGGGGTGGAGGCGGAGAGGTCAGGAAGAGGATTGCAGGTTAGGAGGGCGGTGCTGAGTTGAGGGAACCGACTGAGACAAGGTAGGGGGAGGGGAAATGAGGAAACTGGAGAAATCTGAATTCATACCTTGTGGTTGGAGGGTTCCCAGGCGGAAGATGAGGCGCTCCTCCTCCAGCCGTTGTGTTGTTATGTCCTGCCGGTGGAGGAGTCCAAGGACCTGCATGTCCTCGGTGGAGTGGGAGGGAGAGTTAAAGTGTTGAGCCACGGGGTGATTGGGTTGGTTGTACTTGCTCTAGTAGCTCATTCCACACACATCACCTTGTTTGAAAAGTTACCTCTTAGATCCCTTTTATATCTTTCCCCTCTCACATTAAACCAATGCCTCTAGTTCTGGACTCCCCCACTCCAGGGCAAAGATCTTGTCTATTTATCCTATCTATGCCCCTCATGATTTTATAAACCTCTATAAGGTCACCCCTCAGCCTCCGACTCCAGGGAAAACAGCCCCAGCCTATTCAGCCTCTCCCTATAGCTCAAATCCTCCAACCCTGGCAACATCCTTTAAAATTTTTTCTGAACCCTTTCAGGTTTCACAACATCCTTCCAATAGGTGGGAGGCCAGAATTTCATACAATATTCCAATAGAGGCCTAACCAATGTCCTGTACAGCTGCAACATGACCTTCCAACTCCTGTATCTCAATACTCTGACCAATAAATGAAAGCATATCAAATGCCTTCTTCATTATCCCACCTACCTGCGACTCTACTTTCAAGGAGCTATGAACCTGCACTCCAAGGTCTCTTTGTTCAGCAACACTCCCCAGGGCCTTCCTATTAAGTGTATAAATCCTGCTCTGATTTGCTTTTCCAAAATTCAGCACCTCACATTTATCTAAATTAAACCCCATCTGCCACTCCTCAGCCCATTGGCCAATCTGATCAAGATCTTGTTGTAATCTGAGGTAATCTTCTTTGCTGTCCACTACGCCTCCAATTTTGGTGTCATCTGCAAATTTGCTCACTATACCTCCTATGTCACCATCCAAATCATTTATATAAATGACGAAAAGTAGTGAACCCTGCACCAATCCTTGTGGCACACCATTAGTCACAGGCCTCCAGTCTGAAAAGCAACCTTCTACCATCACCTTCTGTCTTCTATCTTCGAGCCAGTTCTGCATCCAAATGGCTAGTTCTCGCTGTATTCCATGACATTTAACCGTGCTAACCAGTCTCCCATGAGGAATCTTGTCAAATGCCATATAGATCACGTCCACTGCTCTGCCCTCATCAATCCTTTTTGGTACTTCTCAAAAAACTCTATCGAGTTTGTAAGACATGATTTCCGAAGCACAAAGCCATGCTGACTATCCCTAATCAGTCCTTGCCCTTCCAAATATTGTTAATTACATAACTTATTACATCTGTAAAGGCATAGTTGTTTCAAAGTAAAATAGTTATGTAGTAGCCAAATTTAAATCAAATTTGAAGGAGGCCACAGCAGTTCTGAAGTGAATTTACTAATCCTATCTCTGAATTCATTCATTTGCACAACACTGAAACTGTTTATCTTCATGCAGTGAACAACAGACATATATCGACCAGTGTTTTATTTTACCCAAATTTAACTGCTTAGCTTATATGAAGTATCTGCATTAACACTTTTCCAAAATCTATGCATCTTTATAACATTTAGCCGCGTGTAAACATTTCATGCGGAATTTTTCCAAGGAGCCTTTGCAGAATGAGATTTGACATAGCATAAAATATAGCCACATCTGTAGCAAATGTAAACAGTTTGATGTGCTACAGGCATTTATACCACCAGTTTATGCTTACATGTACTTAAATATGTGGGAGGCAAGATCCAGACATCTATCTGAACAGTGCTTTGTAATAGGAATAGGAAATAGTTGTTTTGTTCATTTTAAATAAACAATTTGTTCACATTTATCTATATCTTCAGGCTATTCAGAAATGGATTGTTCTTCCAAAAGACAAACAAAGTCTTCACATTGAATCTGCACATATTCATCAATATAATTTATGAGGAAAAGTTGTGTATGCATATCAGTATTCCAAAATTGCTCTTTTTTACAAATGTTGCTAGGTCAGCATTTGTTGCTTCTCTCGAACTGTTCTTAAAAAAGTGGCAGTCAGCTGTAGTCCAGCTGATGTCAGTACACCCTAGTGCTACTAGGAAAGAGGTGTAAGATTTTAACACAACAATGGCTGATTTCTGATGTAGAGCGACGCCAACAGTGTAAATTCAATTCTCATCGTAGCTGAGGTCATCAAGATAGTCCTGTCTCCTCAACCTCACTTCTCATAGAGAAGGCAAACCTTCGGTTAAACTGCATTATTCGTCTCTCCCCCTCTCTCATGAGTGCTGTGGAACTATAGCAACATTATATATTATCAGGAGCCTCAAATAGCTGAGGGACATAGGTCACACATGAGTGAGGGTAGGATCTGGGTAACCGGTCAGGAGCAAGGAATGGACGAGGGATCAGAAAACAGGAGCAGTGGCTGGGCCTCAGGGGGCCCTTTTCAGGATCCAGCTCCCTTAGTGAGGCATTCAGTGGTTTTAAATGTGGGAATATTGGGATTTTCAGCTTCCCACATGCTGACTCTTCCACCATCATGATCTAACTGAGGAACACTGCATGACCCTCTCCCCCAAGATCACTAATCCTCTGCTTTCTGGGGTTGACATGCCTGACTCTTACCACACCTGACCCCAGCTTTTTGTTGCATTCATCACAGATGCATGTCTGGTCGGTCAGGAATGTGACCACTTTGAGGCATGAGCGTTGAAAATCCTGTTCTATGACTTTATGACATCATCTCATTTTCCAGCTCAATCTTTCCTAAGTCCTTAAACAGTGGAGCAACCTGCCTTTCTAAATTTTCCCTTACTCACGTTCTATCGGCAAAGCAAGATTTTGTACAATATTTTCCACTTCATTCTACAACTTCTTCCCCTTACTCTTTTGAATCTTGGTAATTTCCTGCACAGTGAGCACCTAGATCAAGATCTAAACTGAATGATAAAGTGACAGGATAAAGAAAACAGGAAATACCTCTGAGCAAAATTACATGAACTATAAATGAAGGTTGGCATATTCTAGGCAGGTAAATACATGGTTGAAGTATCCACGTGCAGAGACAAAATTTAAAACTGAGACAGTTATTGATAGCACATGTCAAACTCCTGCCAAATACCTCTGATCGCTCTGAAGAGCTGACCAGTAATGCTGTCTGAACTTGACTCATTATTGATCTCAACAATGCCATGATCCAATTGTGCAGCATCCAGAACCAGTAGAAAGAAGCCGGAGAGTTTGTGCAGCCACAAAAAAAAAGTTTAAGTTATGATCAACATGCCAAGATAAGTAAAAGGATGCTGAATTCTTCTACTTGTTTGATCACTTTGAAATGCAGTCTTTGTGAAGCAACAAAAGAGACAGTACTTCTTTATGTTTTGTAATCTAACACTACATCTGAACGTATGTTTGCTATTAAAAATTTGCTTTGTAGGATTTCTCATTTAATCTCATTTTTGAACTTCTGCCAGACTCCCCTAAAACACAGGAACATCTTTTCTCTGGTGTATTCATTGCTGCAGCTCTGGATCTTGCTTTGATAAATGGGTTCTGTGGATCTCTAGGGAAAAGAAATCTACTGCTCTCAATACTGGTAGATATTACTTAAATAAATATCAGATCAGGGAATATTTTTCTAAATTAACTCAAACTAAACAAATGCATCCCATTTTCTATCATTAATACCTACTGGAAAGATGAGTCAAATACACTTGTCCAGCCACATCGTGGTTGGGAAGCTTTATTTTCATGACTGGAAGATGCTTAAAATAAAAACAAAATTCTCAAAATTGACCCTAAACTTGTGTACAAGGCCCATATTCACAACATTAAAAATGGAATACATACAAATTTCATGATATCATTATTTTTTTCTAAATTCTTAGTTATGTACTACTTGCAATGCCAAAATGGTGTGAGTTTATGCATTTATTGAATTGAACTAAACGATTTATTGTCACTTGTATTTGAGAAGTGCAATATGTTGCCATGCTTCAGCACCATTTTGTGTTACAGAAGATATTAATTTAGAGACAAATGGCTATTATTGATTTGGGAATGACAAAGACGTGACAGAATAAACACTTTGAAACTTCATTAAGTAATCTGCAGCCCTATATTTTAACTTAATTTAATTTCTGTGTGCCAGAAACATTGTTAGGAACAAAAGTTAGACATTCATAATTGTAACCTTAAATCTTCAATAATGGCACGTGAAAACCAGAAATAACAACAGTGAACAGTCTATGATATAGATAAGAGCAAGTTATATTTGTTTTTAATCAATCTTTCTAGATGTGTTATAACACAATCTGGAACAGGTCAGATTTGAACTCAGAACTTCTGGCTTGGATGCAGGGACACAACCACTGTGCCACAAGACCTATTTACAGATATTTCTCATCAACTTAGTATTACATACTTCCAGAGCAGGTGGAACTTCAACCCAGGTCCCCTGTCTGACAGGTAGGGACACTATCACTGGACAACAAGATCCACTTATGCAATAATATACCTAACATCGCTATCCTTTCCTCACTGAATAGCAATTAATCTGTGATTGACCGCAAATGCACTTATCCATAAGGGTGTATCCATGTAGTGCCCTAAAAAGGACAATTTGTTTTATGCATTCATGATTTGGACTTCAACACGGGAAGTAGACGACCCAAAACTGGCAGTGTAGTGGATAGTGTAGAGAATAGTTTTAAGCTACAAAATAATATAGATGGGTTGGTCGAGTGGACAGGAAAGTGAAAGATGGAGCTCAACTCTGATAAGTGTTAGGTCATACATTTAGGGAGGTCAAACAATAAAAGGGAATACACAGTACATGGGAATATACTGGCAGGGGGAGATCAAGTGAGAGATCTTGGTATGCAAATACACAGGCCCCTAAAGGCAGAAGTGTAGGCAGATAAGGTTGTATATAAAGCATATAGAAAGCTCTCCTTCATTGGTGGAGGTGTGGAATAAAAAAGGAATACAATAATGAAATTGGTGAGGCCACAACTGGAGTACTGTGTGCAATTCTAGTCACCACATTACAGAAAGGATAAAATTGCTCTGGAGACCGTGCAGAAAAGATGTACTGGAATGTTGCCAGTTGGAGAATTGTAGCTCTGAGGGGAGATTGGAGAGGCAGGGGTTGTTTTCCTTTGAACAGAGAAGGATGAGGGATGACATAACTGAGATATAAAAATTGTGAGGGATACAGGTAGAGTAGACAGGAGGAACCTGTTTCCCTTGTGATGGGACCAGACGGAGTACCAGGCGTGCACTCAGAGCATGAGCAGATCAACTGGCAAAGGTCTTCTCGGACATCATCAACCTCTCCCTGCAGCAGGCCACTGTTCCTGCCTGTTTCAAGAGGGCCAACATCATCCCTGTGCCTAAGAAGGCTCATGCAGCATGTCTCAATGACTACTGCTCAGTGGCCCTAACTTTGGTGGTCATGAAATGCTTTGAAATGCTGGTCATGGCATTAATCAACTCCAGCCTCACTACTACTCTTGACCCACTCCAATTTGCCTATCTGACCAACAGTTCTACATCAGATGCCATATCACTTGCCCTTCACTCCTCCAAGAACAGCTACGTAAGAATCCTACTCGTTGACTCCAGTTCAGTCTTAAACATTATTATCTCCTCGAGACTGATTACTAAACTTAGCGGCCTTGGACTAAGCCCCACTCTCTGCAACAGGATCCTCAGTTTCCTGACCCATAGGCCACAATCAGTGAAGATTAGGGACAATATTTCATCGTCACTAACACTCAACACTGGATCCCCCCAGGGGTACGTACTCAGCCCCCTACTGTACTCACTGTATACCCGTGACTGCGTCGCCAAATACTAGATTAATGCCATTTACAAGTTCGCTGATGGCACCACCATAGTCAGTCGAGTTTCAGATGGCGATGGAACAGACTACAGATGGGAGACGGAAGACCTGGAAAGATTCAAGATCGGAGACAGTTACAGAGAGTTGTGAACTCAGCCTGGACAATCAGAAATGCCAACCACCCATCTATAGAATCCATCTATCAGGCCCACTGTCAAGGAAAGGTCGCCTGCATTCTTAACGATCCACCCACCCTGACAATGTTTTTCGACAATCTCTATCATCAGGGAGAAGGTACAGAAGCCTGAACACATGCACCAGCTGGTTTCATAACAGTTTCTAGCCTACTGTTGTCAGAATACTGAATGGACTCACAAACTCTTAACATTCATCTGTATCTGTGTTTTTGTCTTTGCCGCTGTTTACCAATTATAGAATCATAGAGTCATAGAGATGTATAGCATGGAAACAGACCCTTCGGTCCAACCCGTCCATGCTGACCAGAAATCCCAACCCAATCTAGTCCCATCTGCCAGCACCCAGCCCATATACCTCCAAACCCTTCCTATTCATATACCCATCCAAATGCCTCTTAAATGTTGCAATTGTACCAGACTCCACCACATCCTCTGGCAGCTCATTCCATACACGTACCACCCTCTGCGTGAAAAATTTGCCCCTTAGGTCTCTTTTATATTTTTCCCCTCTCACCCTAAACCTATGCCCTCTAGTTCTGGACTCCCCGACCCCAGGGAAAAGACTTTGCCTATTTATCCTATCCATGCCCCTCATAATTTTGTAAACCTCTATAACGTCACCCCTCAGCCTCCGACGCTCCAGGGAAAACAGCCCCAGCCTGTAGCTCAGATCCTCCAACCCTGGCAACATCCTTGTAAATCTTTCCTGAACCCTTTCAAGTTTCACAGCATCTTTCCGATAGGAAGGAGACCAGAATTGCACACAATATTTCAACAGTGGCCTGACCAATGTCCTGTACAGCTGCAACATGACCTCCCAACTTCTGTACTCAATACTCTGACCAATAAAGGAAAGCACACCAAACGCCTTCTTCACTATCCTATCTACCTGCGACTCCATTTCAAGGAGCTATGAACCTGCATTCCAAGGTCTCTTTGTTCAGCAACAATCCCTAGGATCTTACCACAAAGTGTATAAGTCATGCTAAGATTTGCTTTCCCAAAATGCAGCACCTCGCATTTATCTGAATTAATCTCTATCTGCCACTTCTCAGCCCATTGACCCATCTGGTCAAGATCCTGTTGTAATCTGAGGTAACTCTCTTCGCTGTCCACTACACCTCCAATTTTGGTGTCATCTGCAAACTTACTAACTGTACCTCTTATGCTCACATCCAAATCATTTATGTAAATGATAAAAAGTAGAGGGCCCAGCACCGATCCTTGTGGCACTCCACTGGTCACAGGCCTCCAGTCCGAAAAACAACCCTCCACCACCACTCTCTGTCTTCTACCTTTGAGCCAGTTCTGTATCCAAATGGCTAGATCTCCCTGTATTCCATGAGATCTAACCTCGCTAATTAGTCTCCCATGAGGAACTTTCTCAAACGCCTTACTGAAGTCCATATAGATCACATCTATTGCTCTGCCCTCATCAATCTTCTTTGTTACTTCATCAAAAAACTCAATCAAGTTTGTGAGACATGATTTCCCATGCACAAAGCCATGTTGACTATACCGAATAAGCCCTTGCCTTTCCAAATAAATGTACTCCTATCCCTCAGGATTCCCTCCAACAACTTACCCACCACCGAGGTCAGGCTCACTGGTCTATAGTTCCCTGGCTTGTCCTTACCACCCTTCTTAAAACACGTGGCACCACGTTTGCCAACCTCCAGACTTCCGGCACCTCACCTGTGACTATCAATGATACACATATCTCAGCAAGAGGCCCAGCAATCACTTCTCTAGCTTCCCACAGAGTTCTCGGGTACACCTGATCAGGTCCTGGGGATTTATCCACCTTTAACCGTTTCAAGACATCCAGCACTTCCTCCTCTGTAATCTGGACATTTTGCAAGATGTCACCATTTATTTCCCTACAGTCTATACCTTCCATATCCTTTTCCACAGTAAATACTGATGCAAAATATTCATTTAGTATCTCCCCCATTTTCTGTGGCTCCACGCAAAGGATGCCTTGCTGATCTTTGAGGGGCCCTATTCTCTCCCTAGTTACCCCTTTGTCCTTAATATATTTGTAAAAACCCTTTGGATTCTCCTTAATTCTATTTGCCAAAGCCATCTCATGTTCCCATTTTTCCCTCTTGTTTTCCCTCTAAAGTATATTCCTACTTTCTTTTATACTCTTCTAAGGATTCACTCGATCTATCCTGTCTGTACCTGACATATGCTTCCTTCTTTTTCTTAACCAAACCCTCAATTTCTTTAGTCATCCAGCATTCCCTATATCTACGAGCCTTCCCTTTCACCCTGACAGGAATATCCTTTCTCTGGATTCTTGCTATCTCATTTCTGAAGGCTTCCCATTTTCCAGCCATCCTTTTCCCTGCGAACATCTTCCTCCAATCAGCTTTTGAAAGTTCTTGCCTAATACTGTAAAAATTGGCCTTTCTCCAATTTAGAACTTCAACTTTTAGATCTGGTCTATCCTTTTCCATCACTATTTTAAAACAAATAGAATTATGGTCACTGGCCCAAAAGTGCTCCCCCACTGACACCTCAGTCACCTGCCCTGCCTTATTTCCCAAGAGTAGGTCAAGTTTTGCACCTTCTCTAGTAGGTACATTCACGTACTGGATCAGAATATTGTCTTGTACACACTTCAGAAATTCCTCTTCATCTAAACCTTTAACACTATGTCAGTCCCTTTCGATGTTTGGAAAGTTAAAATCCCCTACCATAACTACCCTATTATTCTTACAGATAGCTGTGATCTCCTTACAAGTTTGTTTCTCAATTTCCCTCTGACTATTTGGGGGGGGGTCTATAATACAATCCCAATAAGGTGATCAGCCCTTTCTTAATTCTCAGTTCCACCCAAATAACTTTCCTCAATGTATTTCCGGGAATATTCTCCCTTAGCACAGCTGTAATGCTATCCCTTATCAAAAATGCCACTCCACCTTGTCTTTTGCCTCCTTTTCTATCCTTTCTGTAGCATTTGTATCCTGGAACATTCAGCTGCCAGTCCTGCCCATCCCTGAGCCATGTTTCCATAATTGCTATGATATCCCAGTCCCATGTTCCTAACCATGCCCTGAGTTCATCTGCCTTCCCTGTTAGGCCCCTTGCATTGAAATAAGTGAAGTTTTATTTATTAGTCCTAGCTTGTTCCTGCCTGCCCTGACTGTTTAACTCACATTTGTTCTCAGCTGTAACCGTCTCAGATCAATCTCTGTCCTCACTATCTCCCTGGGCCCCACTCCCACCGCCACCCACCCCCCAACCTTACTAGTTTAAATCCTCCCAAGCACTTCTAGCAAATTTCCCTGCCAGTATATTAGTCCCCTTCCAATTTAGGTGCAATCCGTCCTTCTTGTACAGGTTACTTCTACCTCAAAAGAGATTCCAATGATCCAAAAATGTGAATCTTTCTCCCATACACCAGCTCCTCAGCCATGCATTCATCTGCTCTATCCTCCTATTCCTGCCCTCGCTAGCTCGTAGCACTGGGAGTAATCCAGATATTACTACCCTTGAGGACCTCCTTTTTAAAATTCTACCTAACTCTCTGTAATCTCCCTTCAGAGTCTCAAACTTTTCTCTTCCAATGCCATTGGTTCCAATGTGGACAATGACCTCCTGCTGGCCCTTTTCCCCCGTGAGAACATTCTGCACCCTCTCTGAGACATCCTTGATCCTGGCACCAGGGAAACAACACACCATTCTGCTTTTTCTCTGCTGGCCACAGAAACGTCTGTCTGTACCTCGGACTACAGAATCCCCTAACACAATTGATCTCTTGGAAGTCGACGTACCCCTCGTTGCATTACAGTCAGTCTCAATACCAGAAACTTGGCTGTTGTGCTACGTTCCCCTGAGAATCCATCACCCCCTACATTTTCCAAAACAGCATACCTGTTTGAAATGGGTATATCCACAAAAGACTCCTGCTCTAGTTGCCTAACTCTCTTACCCTTCCTGAAGTTAACCCATCTATGTGACTGTATCTGAGACTTTCCCCCCTTTCTATAACTGCCATCCATCACATACTGTAGCTGTTGCAAATTTCCTCATCGCTTCTATTTGTCTCTCCAACCGATCCACTTGATCTGATAAGATTCGCATCCAACAGCATTTATGGCAGATATAATCCACAGTAACCCTTAAACTCTTTAAACTCTCGCATCTGACAAGAAGTACTTACCACTGCAAAGGCCATTTTTGCTCCTACACAATCTACAGACCCAGAAACTAACACCGTCTTATTCCTCTACAAATACTGCCCCAGGTTAAATTAATAGCTATGGCTTATATTTTAAGTTTAATCAAGAGACTTATCTCCAAAAACATATAATCAAGAAAGAATCCACTGTACCCACTACTGCAGCCTTTCTCTTGGATAGACTTAAAACAACAATTAACTTATCTGATTCTGTGCTGTGAGCTTCGCCCAACAGTTCCTCCAAGATTAGTTGTGAATTTCACTGTTTGTTAATTTTCCCAGATGCACTCCGATGTCCAGCTATTCACAAATTCAAACAGCAAAGGCGGTAACTGTGCAGGTTTTCTCTCTCTCTCTCCTGCACTGTCCTCACCATGAGCTTCCTTTGTCTGCTCTTCTCCCTTTTAAAACTGCTGTTGTTTTGACTTTTTTTTTCCAAAGTTCCAAAACAATGCAACAGCATATAAAACAGTAATTGCTGCTCCTGGAATTCGAGGAAATCACCTCCAACACCTAAAATACCTCAAAAAAAAGGATCAGCTCTTACAGCCAGAAATTTTTCCCATCCTCCATCTTGGATTTACTATCTATGGTACTTAACTACATGATCTGTATTGCTTGCAAGACAAAGCTTTTCACTATGCCTCGGTACACGTGACAATAAATTCAATTCAATTCAGAGTTCAAACACCAGGCCTTATAGATTCAAGCTAAGAAGCAGAAAGATTAGAGGGGATGTGAGGAAAATCTGTTTTATGCAGAGGTTGCGGTATATCTGGAATTTGCTGCCTGAGTTCATGGTGGAGGCAGAGATGTTAAAACATTTTAAGAAATACCTGGATCTGCAACTTAAGTGCTGTAATTTACACGAGTGTTGACCATGTGCTGGAAGGTAAGATTCGAAGGGGTATCTGGGTGTCTTTGGGTCAGCATAGAGAAATGTTCTATGCTGTATCGTTTATATGGTTCTAATATCAGCATCAAGACAGTGCAACTATGTTCAAAACTTGACATGTTTTTAAGGAAGTTGAAAATGCGTTGCTGGTTAAAGCACAGCAGGTCAGGCAGCATCCAAGGAATAGGAAATTCGACGTTTCGGGCATTAGCCCTTCATCAGGAATGAGGAGAGGGTGGCAGGCAGGTTAAGATAAAAGGTAGGGAGGAGGGACTTGAGGGAGGGGCGATGGAGATGTGATAGGTGGAAGGAGGTCAAGGTGAGGGTGATAGGCCGGAGTGGGGTGGGGGCGGAGAGGTTAGGAAGAAGATTGCAGGTTAGGAGGGCGGTGCTGAGTTGAGGGAATCGACTGAGACAAGGTGGGGGGAGGGGAAAGGAGGACCAGTTCCAACACCGCACAGCCCAGATGGCCTCCTTCTTCAAGGACCGCAGATTCCCCCCAGACGTGGTCGACGATGCCCTCCACCGCATCTCCTCCACTTCCCGCTCCTCCGCCCTTGAGCCCCGCCCCTCCAACCGCCACCAAGACAGAACCCCACTGGTTCTCACCTACCACCCCACCAACCTCCGTATACAGCGTATAATCCGCCGTCATTTCCGCCACCTCCAAACGGACCCCACCACCAGGGATATATTTCCCTCCCCTCCCCTATCAGCGTTCCGCAAAGACCAC
This sequence comes from Hemiscyllium ocellatum, assembly GCF_020745735.1. Lineage (NCBI taxonomy): Eukaryota > Metazoa > Chordata > Chondrichthyes > Orectolobiformes > Hemiscylliidae > Hemiscyllium > Hemiscyllium ocellatum. The sequence continues at coordinate 38,674,430 of NC_083425.1, forward strand.
TCCCTTCGTGACTCCCTCGTCAGGTCCACACCCCCCACCAATCCAACCTCCACTCCCGGCACCTTCCCCTGCAACCGCAGGATATGTAAAACTTGCGCCCACACCTCCTCCCTCACATCCCTCCAAGGCCCCAAGGGATCCTTCCATATCCGCCACAAGTTCACCTGTACCTCCACACACATCATCTATTGCATCCGCTGCACCCGATGTGGCCTCCTCTACATTGGGGAGATGGGCCGCTTACTTGCGGAACGCTTCAGAGAACACCTCAGGGACGCCCGGACCAACCAACCCAACCACCCCGTGGCTCAACACTTTAACTCTCCCTCCCACTCCACCAAGGACATGCAGATCCTTGGACTCCTCCACCGGCAAAACATAACAACACGACGGTGGGAGGAAGAACGCCTCATCTTCCGCCTGGGAACCCTCCAACCACAAGGGATGAACTCGGATTTCTCCAGTTTCCTCATTTCCCCTCCCCCCACCTTGTCTCAGTCGGTTCCCTCAACTCAGCACCGCCCTCCTAACCTGCAATCTTCTTCCTGACCTCTCCGCCCCCACCCCACTCCGGCCTATCACCCTCACCTTGACCTCCTTCCACCTATCACATCTCCATCGCCCCTCCCTCAAGCCCCTCCTCCCTACCTTTTATCTTAACCTGCCTGCCACCCTCTCCTCATTCCTGATGAAGGGCTTATGCCCGAAACGTCGAATTTCCTATTCCTTGGATGCTGCCTGACCTGCTGTGCTTTAACCAGCAACGCATTTTCAACTGTGATCTCCAGCATCTGCATACCTCATTTTTTACCCGATGTTTTTAAGGAAGACCAAAAAGGAAATTAGCCTACATGTACCATGCATCCATTACATTGAGGTAGTGAACCTCTTAAATAAATATTAATGCCCATTTTCAACTGACTGTTTAAAAGTTTATATTCAAAATAAGCAGCAAATTATGAAAGTAAGCAAATACGGAATATAATAATTAACATAGCTCCAAAGAACTTTCAACTACAAGTCAACACCCTTGATAGGAGGTTCACAAGGGTAACCGGTCAAATGGCTCCAAATACACTCAAAGGCTGAAAAGTTAAGTGCAGTCTTCTCCTAACAATGCAAAGTTACTGAATTACAACCTAAATTACAAATGAAAGCCTCTTGTTTTGTTTTATTCTAGTTGCCTAAAAATAAATGCTCAACAATTCAAATTAATTGCAAAAGAAAGATGGAGTCAACTAAAATGTCGAAAGGTATTAACCAAATAAAACCAGAATACGTTCAAAACTTGCATCAAAATAATTAAGCTTGCAATGATACTTTTACATTTGATAGATTTAATAACATTATCTGTTGAAGGCATGCCCTTACGTGAAGAGTATGAGACGAGAGCTTAAGCAAGTTTCAGATCCATTATTGGTCTTTGGGGAAGATGCAAAACACAGCATGCACCATCTCCACACACGATAATGATCCTGGCTCGATACTGAATAGGCAAGTTAAAACTTGCTGTTTGTGTAACATTTAACTCAGACCAAAAGTCAAGTAGAAAATAACTAAGGATGTTTCCTTTACTGTACAATATTGCTCTATTTTTGATTTAATTCACAAGGAAATGAAAATGTCCTTAGGCAAGCCATTTTGAAAGATTTCATGACATTCACTTAGTTATTAATACTAAAGTATACCATTCAAACTCAATTATAAAATAAAATAATTAAATACTTTGTTGTGGTTTTCCTGCCATTCTTCCTCTACCACATTCTCTCAGATCTTTTTATTCTTGAATTTCTAGAATTTTTATCCAATCAAAGCCAGACTTATGAGTAAAATGTAGCCTGACTCGATCATACATGCAGTCAAGTTAATCACTGATACACTGCATGAGAAACGGAAAGTACGTATGGTCCTCATCAACCTTGAGAGATACAATGCTGCAGATGAGCAAATCACTAAACAAACAACAGAAAATGCCAGAACTCAGCAGGTCAATCAGCCCTCTAGTGAAAATAAATAAGTCAATGTTTTAGATGTATTTTCTTCATGAGAAGTTGAAAATATTAGAAGAGAAATTTTAAAAAGAAAACAGATGCAGATTATAACAATGAGCTTAGAAAATGACATATTAAACAAAAGTTAAGGAACAGCCTTACAAAATAATACGTAGCCAAAGCACTAGGAAAAGCAAAGTGGGCTGGGGTTTCGATGCAATTGCTATCCATGGAACGTGCCATGAGGTGTGAGTAATTTATGGAAGCCAGGAGGACCAGGCTGGGGTTACCAATTTACTGCAATTATCTACACATCAGGAATTATCACAGTCTAGTTTCTATGTCGTGGGTAAGAGAATGGTAACCTGAACATCAACGAGGTGAGATGACTGGAATAATAAAAATGCTAATACATGCAATTAGGCATCATGCTACTTACTCATAAGAATCTCATTTGACTGTTCAACTCTTGGGGCTGAATCTTCCGATATTTTGGCTGTGCCATTTTTTTGTTAGATTTCACAAAGGGTTTCTCCCTGTGCCAAGTAAGTTTTCCCAAACCTGCCTCATAAGCTACCTACCATGCTCCATGGCACCCCACTCAGTGTAACCTCAATTCTCCCACTCACTGTTGTCAGAAGTACACATCACTGCTGGGATATTCCAGCACCAGTAACATCTTAAAAGATAATGTGTACCCAGTCATGTGCTGACAGTCCAAAGCTAATCAGTTTGTCTAGAGCTCACTGCATGGTTCAAGAGGAAATTGGTGAACCATCTTATGGACAGGAGACTGGAGGTCTTGATGGAAGGGTTTGGGGTGGAGCTGGTGGAGTGTTGTTGCAGACGAGAGTCATCCTGTCCCCCTTGGAACAGACCATGCCACCCGATATAGTCACCCTGGTTTGACGTTGTCACACAGCTCAATGTGATCTCAGTCATCCAGAGAAATATCCAGCAATTCTCTCGATGGGCAATTACTTTCTGTGCTGTGCCACTGAGCCACCAGTCTGTCTCTGGTGTTATACCACCTCCTATCAAGGCTCATGTCCTACCACTCCCACTATTGTTTGAAATACCCTCATTCACTCACCTACTCTGAACTGCCACACCATATACCCTGCATGTCATCTGTGCTGCCTACTATCTCACTTCCACGCCACTTGCCCCACCCCTCCCTCCAACTTGCAACAGCACTAATGGTGGCATTGTGGCTCAGTGGTTAACATTGCTGCCTCAAAGCACGAGGAGCCCAGGTTCAAATCCCACCCCTGGTGACTCTCTGTGTGGAGTTTGCACGTTCTCCCCATGTCTGCATGGGTTTCCTCCGGGTGCTCCAGTTTTTTCCCACAATCCAAAGATATGCAAGTTAGGTGAATTGGCCATGCTAAATTACCCATGGCATTCACGCATGTGCAGCTTAGGTGCATTTGTCAGGGTTAAATTTAGAGTAATAGGGTAGGGGAATATGTCTGGATGGGTTACTCTTCGGAGAGCCGTTGTGGATGTGTTGGGCCAAATGGCCTATTTCCACAATGTAGGGATTCTATAATAATGGCTGTGCTATCCATTTTCACCTCACGCAATCTCTTCTCTTCTCTCATTTCAGTAACTGAGTACAAAAAGAGCAACTGAGGTTCTTTGGGATGTAGCCTGGTCCTGAGATGAAAGCTATCCCTGTTCACAGTGTTCTTGAAGCAGCGCTATAATGGAAGGAGCCTGTGTACTTCAAATTGCAAAATCAGTAGATGGATCACAGATGAATCATGATGTTGGAGAGAGTCCGGTACATACTGAATGCCAGCAATCTACATTGGTCATGCATGCAGCCACTGCCCATGCATTGTGTCCAGAGATGTTGGTGCCGGCTGTCTAAGATAGAAGTCCCGAGGAACATGCAGTGAGTTAGAATCAGCAGGTATCTACTCATACTTTTATGTTGGGAACTCTCAGTGTCTAGTTTCTATCAGGTGGGTGGGAGAATTGGAGACTGCACATTTTGTGGCACAGTGGTTAGCACTGCTTTCTCACAGCGCCTGAGACCCGGGTTCAATTCCCGACTCAGGCGACTGACTGTGTGGAGTTTGCACATTCTCCCCGTGTCGGCGTGGGTTTCCTCCGGGTGCTCTGGTTTCCTCCCACAGTCCAAAGATGTGCAGGTTAGGTGAATTGGCCATACTAAATTGCCCGTAGTGTTAGGTAAAGGGGTAAATGTAGGGGAGTGGGTCTGGGTGGGTTGCGCTTCGGCGGGTCGGCGTGGACTTGTTGGGCCGAAGGGCCTGTTTCCACACTGTAAGTAATCTAATCTAATCTAATAAAGCAAGATTTAGTAGTAATGAGGGTAGAAATGAATAATAATCCATGTTGCTAAGTCACATCTCAAAACCTGAGACTTTGTTGTAAAATACAACTTGTCGGACTTGACGTCAAGAAAATATCATTCAAACTCCCATGTGAGTCTCCCACATTTCTCACCATAGTTCAGGGTTCCACCCAATGCCTGAGATGGCTTTTCAATCTAGCTGTACGAAACATAAGGAGCTTTATTGTTAAACTTTTATCTCATCTTATTTCTGAACTGTACTTTCCATTTGGTACCAAAATACTTCTGATGTTTATTTTAATGTTGACATACATGGTAAGTTTAAAAAAAACATGCAATTCTTATTCAGATTGCAATTCAGAGTTGATGTCTTCAAGGCATGTGACAACGTGGGGACTTTTTAATTGATCTATTTTTTTTCTCAATGTTTCACGGAAAATGCTGTTTGGCATTCCTTTTTGTCCCTGAGCTAGATGCTCTCTCTCTCTTTTTACCAGCCTCTGATAAGAGTGGCACAGTGGCTCAGAGGGTATGACGGTGGCTCATTGGTTAGCACTGCTGTTTCACAGCTCCAGGTACTCAGCTTTGAATCCATCCTCAGGCGACAGTCTGTGTGGTTTGCACTTTCTCCCCATGTCTGCATGGGTTTCCTCTGGGTGCTCTGGTTTTCTTCCCCAGTCCAAAGATGTACAGGTTAGGATGGATTGGCAATGTTAAATTGTCCGTAATGCCTAGAGATATGAAGGTGTGGTTGATTTGTCATGAGAAATGCAGGAATACAGAGAATAAGGTTAGGGAGGGATGGATCTGGATGTGATCCAGATGAAGTGTTGGTGCAGACCTGATGGACAAAATGGCCTGCTTCCGCACTGCAGGAAGGCTATGATTTTATCTTAATTGGAGTTCACATCTATGCATAATATTCAGCATGCTGAGAGGAGAGGGCACACAAGAGAACTTTCTGTAAAGGATTGGCAATCGAAGTAGCTAAGATCTTAATTAATTAATGCAGAGACACAAACTGGAAAGTAGCAGGTAATCTGCAAATTGTTTTCCTGGATAAACCAGTATTCTGCATTCAAATTTTTGAAAGATTTTCAGTAAACTATTTACAATTTATAATTTTCACAGCTATAAAATTTGCTTTTGGAAAAGCATCATTTTTAGATTATTTTGGAGAATGCAGAAAAGATCAAAGAATGGGAGATACTTTTACAACAAAAACACAAAAGTTTATTTTATAGATTCCAAATTATAAGGTCTAATAGTCTATGAATGAAATTTTTGACATTTATACTGTCTTATCTAAAGAAGAAAAACCTTAAATAAAAACACAAATATAGAAAATAATTATTACTTTGTGACTGCATCACTGAATATAGGTGTTCGTGAGATACAGAAAGGGACCCCTGAAAAGGTGAAGTGGCTCTCAAGAAAATTTTCCAAAGAACCCAAAAATATATGTATTATTTTGACCCTCTGGGTGGTTAGGCTGCCAGTTAAGAAGGCTGCTTTTCTCAGATGGTGTCAAGCTTCCTGAGTTGTTCCAGCTGCACCCATTCAGGCAAATGGAGTGTATTCCATCACACTCCTGACTTGTGTCTCGTAGATGGTGGACAGGTTTTGGGGAGTCAGGAAATGAAATACACACTGCAGAATTCCCAGCCTCTGACCTGCTTTTAGCTACAGGTTTCATGTAGCTCATTCCATTCAGTTCTGGCTAATAGAATGTTGATCAGTGGGATTCAGTAACATTAATGGTACTGAAAATCAGACTGCTTCAGTATCGAAAGAGTGGTGATGAATGCTGTGTAATCATCAACATACAACTCAATTCTGGCCTTCTGATCGACAAAAGGATCGATAAAGCAGTTGAAGATGGTTGGACTTAAAAGACAGTAGCTGGAGGAACTCAATACAATTAGCAGAGAAATTGGAATGGTCAGGCAAAGATAAAATTCCATTATATACACAAACAGTGCATTTCCTCTTCTCAGGATCATTGAATGGTTGCAGCACTGAAGGAAGCCATTTGGCCAATCAAATCTGTATCAGCTGTCTACAAAAGCAACTAAATTAGCTCTACTTCCCCATCTTTTCCCCATAGCCCAGCAACTTTATTCTCTCCAAGAGCCTGTGTAATTATCTTTTGAAAGCCATGATTAAATCTGCATGTACCACACACAAAGTAGAACATTCCAGATCCAAGGCACTCACTATATAAAACACATTTCCTCATGCTGCATTTGGCACTTTTGCCAATCACCTTATATTGATGATATCTGGTACATGACCTTTCTGCCAATAGAAAAGCTTCTCTTTGTCTAAACTAATGATTTAGAAAACTTCTATCAAAATTTGTGGTGTTCCACAGGGATCAGTGCTGGGACCCCAGCACTGGAATATATAAAAATGATTTGGAGGAAGCTGATTTGGAGGTGAATGTAAGTGGCCAGATTAGCAAGTTTGCAGACAATACAAAGAGAGGGAGAGCTGTGGATAGTGAGGTGGATTGTTAGAGGGTACAATAGGAAAAAGACAGGTCGGAGACTTGGGTCTAGAAACAGCAGATAGAGTTTAAGCTGGCCAAATGTGAGGTGATGCATTTTGGAAGAGCTAATGCAGAAGGAAAGCATACAGTAAATGGCAGGACCGTTAGAAACATCAACACAAAAAGGAATCTAGGCATATAGGTCCAAAGTTCCTTGAAGAAGGCAACAGAACTGAATAAGGTGATCAAGAAGGCGCATGATATGCTTGCCTTCATCAGACAGGGCATAGAGTATAAAAATTGGCAAGTCATGTTGCAGCCATTTAGAACTTTAGTTAGACCACATTTGGGATATTGTGTACAGTTCTGACTGCCACACTACCACAAGGATGTGAAGAGTTTGAAGAGGATACAGAAAAGGTTTATCTCAATTTGGATATTAGCTCTGAGCAGACATTGGGCAAACATGATTTGTTTTCACTTGAACATCCAAGGATGAGAGGTGACCTGATAGAATTTTATCCAATTATGAAAGGCATGGATAGAATGGATAGTTTTTTTTCCCAGGGTAGAAATGTCAATTATTAGGTGACATGGGTTTAATGTAAAAGGAGGTAAGTTTAAAGGATGTATGAGAGGCAGGTCTTTTAACACAGAGGGTGGTAAGTGTCTGAAATGCATTGCTGGAGCAGGTGATGAAGTCAGATACAGTAACAATGTTTAAGAGGCATCTTGATAGATATAACGAATCAGCAGGGAATAGAAGGGTATGGACAACTTAGAGGCAAAAGATTTTTTAGTTTAGCGAAGCATCAGGTATTGGCACAGTCTTGGCTGGCTGAAGAGCCTGTTCTTGTGCTCTACTATTCTTTGTTCTTTTGATGAAGCCCTTGATACCCACAGCTTTTCAGCTACTTTCTCAGCCAGTCTTCCCAACTTCCAACAATTTGTGCACCTTTACCCCACATGGCAAATACAAAGCTTCCTGCAATGATCAATTAATCGTAATCTGTTACTGAAGCCAAGATACATATTTGCTAACCTACTTGACTTCATTTATATATTACCAGAGAAAGAACAGAAAGCCCACCAGCCTGTTGCAAAAGCAGCAAAATCTCTTCTTCACCTCGTGGTTACTCATATCTTTAAATATCACATTAAACTTACTCGAGGAAACATCTTGATCTCTAGTCTTTTGACTGTGCCTTTATTTTACAAGGGTTGAAGCAAATCCATAAATTCATAACAGCTTTCTTAATTGCAAAAGTTAAAATTAAATTAGGTAACAGGGAACATTATTGCACTAACAATTAGTACAACAGCTTTTTTTATGCAATGTCAGGATAAAGGTGGAAAGAGGTAAATGAAGTCCAACTTCACTTCACAACAAGCATCAATTTGAAGTAAATGTGACAAGTCACGCTATGTGAATTTAGAAATTTGATATTTGATATCAGAACCGTAGGTGTATTCATTGCTAACACGAATTTCATGCTTAATGGAGATGACTAAGTAAATACACAAGATTAATTCATAAAGCAGAACAGAGACCATGGTGCAGAATATTGTTTCGTGCATACTGCAGCCAACTTGTAATTTAAATCGATATTTAAACCTTAACTATTTCAAGTTTTAATATGAGATATGAATAAAATACATGATACATGGAATATAAATGATAAACCACTTTTGTAAATCATAATGCATCACATGTAACTCCTATTTAATAAGACATTAAATTTATTATGAACCTAAGAGAACTCATTCAGCTAAACTAGTTAGTCTGTTCATTCATTTAATTTAGCTTAACTTTGGATTTTGTTAAGCAATATGACATTCCTGAGTTGTTACCCTTGGCTAGAAATTACCAGAACAGTTTGTCTTTCACTGATTCCTTTACAGCTGAATTTACATGGATGAAATGGTTCTGCTCAACATGGCTTCACATCATTTCACTTGACTGCTTCTTTGAGCCTGGGCTCTGCTGCTGTATAAACAGATGCCAGTGTAGTTACATCACATTTTTATACTTGTATCTCTTATTACCTGGAAATACAGAGACTATGAGGGCCCAAATGTAATAAATAAATTACTAGCCATGTATCAAATCCTGTTTATTTAATGCAGTGCAAACTGAAATTACAGGTAAATTTTGTTGCACAATAACTGCTGCCCATCAGCATCCTCATCACATCTAATATCATTCTGAATGGCAAGGGCAGCATGGTGGCTCAGTGGTTTGCATTGCTGCCTTACAGGACCAGGATCCTCAGGTGACTGTCTGGGTGGAGTATGCACATTCTCCCCGTGTCTGTGTGGGTTTCCTCCCACAGTTCGAAAATGGGTGGATTAGTAGATTTGCCATACTAAGTTATCTTTATTGTCCAGGGATGTGCAGACTAGGCGGAGTCCCCATGGGAAATACAGGGTGGGTTTGTGTAGGATGCTCTTTGGAGGGTCAGTGTGGACTCAATGGGCCAAATGGCCTGCTTTAATGCGTGTAGGGATTCTGTGTTCCTGCAGATTGCTAGACGTGAGTTTCAACTTACATTGAGGCTTTGCTCCCAAAATTTAAAGCCTACCTAGGATGCTGTGAATAAGTACATAAATGAAATTATACAGTATGAATGCACACTATTTGCATTTAACCTCTTGAATGTTGGATTTCTACAACTATTAACCATTTCAAATGAAGATATGAAAACAACCCAATTCCATTATTAAAGTTTTGTTAAAAAATACACAGGCAGAAATGCACCTCACCACCCATTGTTCTCCATACTGGGGTGCTTTTAAGGCAAGCGACATCATTCTTGTGTTCAGGCAAAGCATCTTAACACTGCCATTCAAGTTTGGATAAAGAAAATAGATGAGTCTCGCACAAGATGCAGGAGTGGGAGTTTGTCATCTTGTACTTCATATTTAGCAGCTTGCACACCTCATGCAGCAGAGAACAAATTGAAAAGTTCTTGTTAATTAGTAAGGATTTTAAAAGTATATTCATGGCTACTGAAAGGGTTTCCTATTTGCATCAATAGTGTTGTAGATAGGTCTTGAGAAATGACACCTCCTTTAAAAATTGATTCAGGCAGTGTCAAGGCGCATGTTTGACAATTACTCAATAATGTCTTTAATCTTATGTTTCTGGCATCCCTTACTGTTTATATGGGGTTGTAAAGAACTTAAATAGAAATTACCCCCGGTTCCACTCTTCCAGAGGAATTGTTAAAGCATTGTGGACTTACATTGTGGAGATCAGTTAAATTGTTGGCAAGTTAAAGCATTAAAGTTAATAGGGTAGGAAAATGGGTTTGGGTGGGATACTCTTCGGAGGATCGGTGTGGACACATTGGGCCGAAGGGCCCGTTTCCACACTGTAGGGGTTCTACAATTCTAAATTCTGGCACTTTTAAACAATCATCCAATTAAAGTTAAAATATAAATTTAAACAAACTTGTAAAAAATAAGTTTCCAAATGCTATTTCTTTCTTACTTACTTCTTGTTCTAAAACCTCAATTGAAACAGTTCATGTAGGTAGCAAACTATGGCACAGCTTTTATGGATGAAGAAGAAAACCTGGAACAATGTATCAGTTATTCCCCAAAAATGAGGAGGTTAAGGAGTAAGCTGATTACCAAATGCCTTCATTACTTGTAATGTTTCAAAGCAGATTGTGTTGGGAATACATATAAATTTCTGAATTAGGAGAACTGAAATATGGACGTGTTTAGACATTGTTGGGTTGCAAATGATTTATTGTGTGTTTGCTTAGAACTGGAAAGCCAGGAGGTTAAAGGAGACTGTGGTTTACCTGCTGGTTGCAAAACAGGTAAGTGACTTTTAAAAGCAGTTGCCTGCAAAGTTTTTAAACAGATATAAGGGCGGAGCTTTATTGCTTTAATTGTTGATACCTGGAAAATGCTGAGAGCTCTGTGATGCTGTCACCCAGCAATACTCACTGCAGTGAATTTATTTCAGTCCCCACCCTGACGTTGCTCAAGAGGTTTGCAAGGACAAGGAGTCTAATTATCTATCTCTCTCTCTGTCTGTCTGTAAGAATCAGAAGTTTGGAGCTGAAAATAAAACTCTCTAAATCTCTCAGTGAAATAGTTTGAAAAAAATAAACCAATAACTTTCCAAATATCAGGAATCCTAATTGTTTCTGAGCTGAATCTGAAATCCAGTCTGAAGATTTTCTGTTATTCTAAAAACATCAACAGTTGGATGTCATTGACAGGAATTCAGAGAAATTATGAAAAGTCAACGCATTATTATCTGAATTCACCTCCACTTAACCTATAGGATCAGCACTCTTTTTTTTGCCAGATATGTTTCTCACACATAATAGCTCTGCAGTCATGTATGTTTTTGTTCTATCGATGTATGAACTTGTGTGATTGGGATTAAGGGAGATATAACTTAATTTACTTAGTAGCTTAGTAGATAACCAGTTTGGCACTTGCTTGAAGAATAAGATTGCTGTATAATAAAATTCTGATGAAAGTATTATATCTGAGCCTGGTGAATGTCGCTTTTGATAAGGTTAACTAGAATGAAGAGAAACAAGTTAATCATTTTTAGTAAAAGCAAAATACCACAGATGTTGAGAATTGGAAAGAAACAGAAAATACTGGAGAAACTCAGCAGGTCTGGCAGCAGATAGAAACAGAGTCATCATTGGTTTTAAAACATTTTTTTCTCTTTACAGATGCTGCCAGATCTGCTGAGTCTCTTCAGAATTTTTTTTTAATTTTATGAGCTTTTTTCCTAGAATCATAGAATCCTGACTGTCCTGAAATGGGTCATTCGGCCCATTGAGGCTGCACCAACACTCTAAAGAGCATCCCACCCAGAACTTGCCCCCTATCTTATCCCTATAACCCTATATTTACCATAACAAGCCCACTTGACCTGTACAACTGGACATCACTGGACAATGTAGCATGGCCAACCCACCTAACCTGCAAAACTTTGGATTGTAGGAGCACGTGGAGGAAACCCATGCAGACATGGGGAGAACACCCAAACTCCCCACAGACAGTTGTTTGAAGGTGGAACTGAACCCGGATCCCTGGTGCAAATAAAACATTTACTCAGTTGGTTCTGCTGTTGGAGTCATGGGGCTTTATTTCCAGTGCATGCCAAGTTTCAACAATAGAGAAGCTTCTTCAGAACAAAGAGACCTGAAAGTAACAGGCAGAGGCAGTGGCATCCAGTTCAGGGACTCAGGGGGCACCCTGAGTGTTCACAGCCTGAGGGTTGGACTTTATGGCTTTGTTTTTCTGGCAGTGAGGACTCATGGTGAAGTCAGGCGAGCGATCTGGATGTTTCCTTTTCTTTTGGATTTTTCTTTTATTTCTGCTTCTGTTCTTAATCCTGTCTTTTGCACAAGGATTGTCATGTTTACTCAAGTAAACATGACAATAAATATCTAAATCTGCATCTAAAAACAATGTGCAAAGTCATTGGATCCAGATTAACAGTAGAAGTACAAAAGTGGGAATTTAGGTTAACAGATTAAAAATTTGCAAAAATTGCTCCAACATTGATTGCCCAACAGTTTACTCTTGATCCTATTATCCATATAGCCAACTAAATTCAAGACTTCAGTCCAACTTCACAAATCAAAAGTAAACTGAGTCAAAGCATGATGGGATAGAGATGGGCACTAAATGCTGCCCAGCCAACAATGCCCATGCCCCATGTGTGAATTTATTTTAAAAAGTCACATCTGTTTTGAAACGTTCCAAGATTTTGTTCAAATGTTCTGATTTGTGGGGCATTTATGGATCATATTCATTTGCAGAAAAAAGCCCTTTGCATCAGTCATAGGAATTTCTTATGCCAGCGCATCACTTCAAAACTCATGTCAGTGATCCTCCTCTGCATTCAAACCAGGAAGTTATTCAAAGTTTCCTACTTAACCCTTACACTATTAAAAGAAATAGTATACGATTAATATTTCTGAATCCTAGTACCAACTACATATTGAAATATATTTAAACTGCATTCAGGTGCATTTTCAATGATCATGATGTTTTTGGAGATCAAAAGAGAAGGCAGGAAAAAGATAGTTCTTATCTTATCCTACACTATTGCTCCCAGTTGTCAAAACTAAAATGATACCTTAAGCATCTCTTAGCAATGAAAACAACAAACAGCTTCAAATGTCACTCAGTGTCTAAGTGCAATACAAATTTAGAGTGCCTTCTAGAATTAAAAAAAAGGTAATCTCATTAATTCATTAATGTCTTGTCATTAGTCAAAACATTGCTGTAAACTCATTTCAAGACGATCATGGTTTAAATGCTTCCTTTAACTAAAGATAAAATCGGGAACTCTGCACGGAGCCCGGCTCCGAGACAGTCCTGTGTGGTCTGTTGTTGTGAGGTTTTCATACCTGTACATAGTGCCTCACAGTAAAGGCTCTGCTGCTTTTGTGAGACACAGAACAGAGAGAGAAAAAGTTGATTCTTTGGTGTGGAGAAACAAAACAGCTACTGCTGCAGTAGGAGGAGTACACTTTATAAGAGTTTGTTTCCAGTTAAAAAGAAAGGGATTTGAGCAGATGGAACCTTGTAGAATTGAGCAACAAGGAGCAATTGTGAAGAGTTCTAGTGGAAGTTGCATTTGGAAAACTCAATCTGAATGAAATGTCTTTTGATGGAAAATTTTTAGCGCAAGTACAAGAGAAAGAGATTCTGCTGGAGATCTGGGAGTTGGTTTGTAGTGCTACAAATGTTGAGCACAGCAAAAGAGTTTGTAAAACATGCCTTAAATGCATGCGTTAAACAGAAATACAGTTTCTTAAGTTTGGTGTATTAGTTGCCTGAAGATTAATGTTTTATTAATTTCAATCTTAGTTTGTTACAACCAAAGTCTTAAAATGTTCAATTTTACCCTTCAGTTATTTCTATTGATCATGTGGGAAAATCATCTAATTTTTAAAAAGTACTGATTTCTACAGGAATCACAACAAATTCAGAAATATTATTTTTTTCTCTATCATTAATGGAACGTGGGCCAGCATTTATTGCCCACCTCAGGGTGTTCCATAATTTTGATTCAGTGACAGTGAAGGAATGGCGATATATTTCCCAGTCAGGATGGTGAGTGACTTGGAGGAGATTTTGCAGGTGGTCGTATTCCCATGTATCTGCCGCCCTTGTCCTGCTAGGTGTAGAGGTCATGGGTTTGGAAAAAGCCTAAGGTGCTTTTGTGAATTTCTGCAGTACACCTTGTTGATGACACTGATTGCTGCTCTTGAAGGTTAGTATTGAGGGTGTGAATATTTGTAGATGTGGTGTCAATCAAGCGGTTTTTTTTTCTCTGGATTTTATCAGGCATCTGGAAGGTTTTTAGAGCTGCACACACCCAGACAAGAAGGGAATACTCCATCGCATTTGTGTCTTGTAGATGGTAGGTAGGCTTTGGGAGTGAGAAGACGACTTGGAAAATAAATGATTAGTAATAAACACATGAGCAATATTTACATTTTTAACTTCTTAGCCGATGCCGCAATAAGTTTTTAGGAAATAACTATCACATTAAAACAGTTTTATTACAAAGATAAACAATTTATTTTCATGGCTTGTTTTCAAAAATAACTACAATATTTTGATAACAGGACAAAATCATACAACGTTTCATGAGTTTAAATGTTTCTTTAGATGAATAATTAGACCAAGCTCCAGAAATTATTTGTCTACCTTTTATGTTCACTCAGGTTTGCCTGCAGTCATCAAACACATGTTGCTAATGATAGAGTTAATAACTTGTTTGAAGCCTAGAATGGGTTGGGATTCTGTCATGGTGATGTGACAGACTGGTTAATGATAGATTGCTGTGGTCAAGGTATTGTTACGTGGTGTCCTTTACTGTGAATCATTACATCATGAAAGAAAAACACTCAAAGGGGAAGTGCTGTCTAGACAGGTCTAATGTTTACAAGTCACGAAGATGAGTTGAATGTAGCAATTTACAAGAGGACGAACAAAGGAATGGTGCAGAAATTCTGCATGGTTACACCAATGACTCACGGAATCTGATTTTGCCAAATAAAGGCCAATGATCCAAAATGCTTTTCTCACTTTTCTCTCTCCACAGATGCTAGATGACCCTCTGAACGTTTTCAACCTGTTTTATCTCTGATTGTCATATTTTTCTGACCCAGTGTCTGGGACTAACAGATCAGCTGGGCACAGTACAGGAGGTTTGGACCTAAAGGAGCACACACTCATTAGGGATCAACACAATCTTCCATTTACTTCAATTATGGCTGGAATTAGAGTCTGACAGTACACCCCTGATTTTAGCTGCAACTACATTGCAATATCAGCAGACGCATGACATGGAAACCCATTATATGTACTTAAGAACTTCATTCTGTACTAATCAGCTACTTCACATCACCACTATGTTGGTCTTCATTTCAGTTCTGACGTCAAGTCCAAAGCACAAATCTTTTTTTGTTCAGTTTTAAGGTCAGATTTCCAGCAGATGCAGTGTTTTGCATTTGTATTGATATAAAATGGTTTTGCTTTGCATTGACATTAAGAAACTGCAGGACAAATTCAAATGAAGGAGATGGCTCCAGACAGTGACTCTCTCCTCTCTGGGCCCTCTCTCACCTGTGTCAGATTGGTGGCTCAGACTATATCTAAACTACGATGCTGTACATATGAATCAAAACCCACTCTACAAAACTAGCATATAATACACCCTTAACTGCTTCAAGAATTTATGAAAGTGAATGTCCTATAAAATGACCTCTTAAATGAAACAACATTTTATAATGCAGTTAATAGTAGAAGGGATTACAGGTACAAATAAATATATGAAAAAAGTGAATTAATGTAATACATGATATCGAAATACAGCTGAAATTACCAGACACTGACAAGGCTGTGGACCCTGATAGTATTCCAGCAATAGTACTGAAGATGTGCTCCAGCTGTATTCCCAGCCAAGCCAATCCAGGACAGCTACATATTGGCATTTAACAAGCAATGTGGAGAATAGCACAGGAATTCCAGTCCACAAAACTAAGGATAAATACAACCTGGCCAATTACCGCTCCAACAGTGTCCTTTCAGTCATTAGCAAAGTGACAGAGGAAGTTGTCGACAGTGCTAACCTGCATCACGTGCTTAGTAATAGCCTGCTGCCTACGCTCACCTGGGGGTCTGCCAGGACCACTCAGCTTGTGATGGCCTGAGAAGCAGGAAAATTAACCTTTCAGGCAAAATCCCTTCATCAGGAATGAGGTTGGGAGCTTCAAGGGTAGACAGATAAATGGGAGGGGGGTCGTAGGGCACAGGAAAGGTAGCTGAGAGTGCGATAGGTGGATGGAGGTGGGGGTAATGGTGATAGATTGGAGGGGAAGGTGGAGTGAATCCACATTGTGGCAAAAAAAGGTATTTAGGGCAGCACTTTCCACACCTGGGACCTCAAGCTCTCATGTCAAGAATGAATAAAAATGTAACGTATTTCCAAATTTTACTTCTATCCTCAAATGTTTGCTCCCTGTTCCTAGTGAAACTCCACAATAAACAGAAATACCCCCAAATTTTAAATTTCTTTAGGAATCACAAACCAATGATTTTAAAAGTTTTGAGATCTGAGGAAGGGTCACTCCACCTGAAACATTAATTGATTTCTGCCCACAGGCTGTCAGAACTGCCAAACTTTTCCAGGAATTTCTGTTTTTGGGTCTTTTTATGTACCATGATGACGCTATGGTCAGAATTGTTTTGAGGGATGTTGGAGGATCCCCTGCAAATTGGAGGCCCTGGCCTGGGTATTGTCTGGAGAGACGTCCAAGGGAGTAAAGAAAGGGCAAAATATACTCTATGGAAACATATCCTCTGCTCAATGTCCCATCCCTTGAGCAAACACTAGTTTCTTTGATCAAAGCAACGCCAACCCCCTTTAAAGTGACACTTGTACACCTTGCATGCTGGCAGGCCTGCCTACAGCTGGCTTCATTCTAACAATGGCAGATAATGACCTTAAGTCATTCTTAACCAGATGCTTAAGAGCTTCATTTGGCAACAGGGCAGCAAAATAGAGTCGTTCTTAAAACTAGCGAGCAAAGAAGTGTCCAACTAATAATAAAAATGCTTCATCTACAAATCAATGGTATATATGTAGGAAAGTGTAAAGTTGCTCTTTTTGGAAGGGATGGTAAAAGGAAGGAGATTTATTGAAATAGAGAAAAATTGCAGAAAGTTGCAACATTAAGAGACTAAGGGATGCTTGTGCACAAAAAAACAGAAAGGCTAGCAGACAGGTACAGCAGGGAATTAGGAAGGCTAATGGAATGTTGATCCTAATTTAAGGGAGTTGGAGTATAAGAGCATGGAAGTCTGATTGCAATTACGTAAGGTGCTGATGAGCAGTTTTGCTTCTCTTATTTCAGGACAGAAACTATTTCCTTGGAGACAATTCAGAGAAAGGTCACTAGGATGATCCCCAGTATAGAACAATGATCTTATGAGCAAACGTTAAATATGCTGGGGCTTTACTCATTGACATTTAGAAGGTTGAGAGGTGATTGAAACATGTAGGATTCCTAAGGGCATTGATGCGTTAAATGCTGAGTGAATATTTCCTTTCATGGGAGAGTCTGGGACCAGAGGGCATTGTCTCAGAATAAATGCCAATTTAAGGAGAAATTTCTTTGCACAGAGAGGTGTGGTCTTTGGAATTCCTTGTCACAGAGAGTTGTGTGGGCAGAGTCCTTATGTATATTTAAGGTGTGATGGATCCTTGATCAGTCAATGGCAGTGGGGAAAGGATACAAAAGTGAATATGTGGCCTGCTGGATCAGCCAGGATCCTATCGAAAGGTGTAGCAGGCTAGAGGGGCTGAATGGCTGCTCCTGTTCTTATTTCTTATGGTCTAATCGATCATTTCTCAGGAGATATGCAGAAAACTCAGTTACAGTACAGCAAAACATCAAATAACTGCTGATGCAAAGTAGTTAATGATGTACAACATGCAACAATAGAAGAAAAATCAAAAATTTTCCTTTGGGCAATAGATGATCCAAGCCAAACATTTTGCCAAAATGTCAATGGACATTTCACTTTTAAGTTTGATTGGCTAGCAAATCACTATATTTGGCCATAGTATATCATGACTGAGAAACTCTCTTTGCAGCCTATACCAGTGCAATTACAAGGCCTAAGAGATATAGCACTCGGGACTAAAAGAATAGCTACAAACTACTCTACAACACAAGGAGAATCAGACAGTCAAGAAATTGTATGTACTTCATGATCAAGCATGTTTCCTCTTGAGCAAGAAGAACTATTTTGCCCTCAACATTCCTCAAAAGGTAGTAGAGATGAGACATTAAAAGATGAAGAACTCCTTTGATCAGAAATACCCAAAATTGTTTGCTGGATTAGGAAAACTCAATACTGAATCCTACATCACATTAAAGAAAGATAATGAGTCATTATGTCTTCATACAGTAAAGAATATTCCACAGTTTTTCTCTCAGAATTTATTCTAACAATTTGCTTACTGACTGGCCTAGAATTCTTTTGCCTACTGCTTCTATACTTATTAAACAATGTTACAATGTTCACAGACTTCCAATACTTTGGTACTACATTTGTATCTCATGATAAAAGTGATTTTAGAGGCATCCCTGGGATTTTCACTGGCCTCCTTTAACTGCCAGGGGTACTATCCATTTGGCCTATCCACTTTGAGGACATCAGTCCCTTGAGTACTTCTTCCTGCATCATGCTTATTGTATCCGATATTTCATACTTAGAGGCATAGATCCATCACTCTTGAACTAGAGTACCTGCACCATTCTTTTCTTTTGTGAAGGTAGGGACAAGGTAGTCTTTTGTCTCATTTGGCAACGATGACTGAACCTCTAATAAAACTTCTCAAGCAGCTATAAGTTAGCAATTGGAATCCACGTCAGAAGGGTGTTTTCCAAAAATATCAGGTACATGCTAATGGTCGACAAAAGTTCTACCAACTACAATCCATTGTTTCTAACCATCATAGCTGTTGATTTTTCAGTTACAGGCAGCAAACAGACAGGTATCAATGACCAGGCCACTGTCAGACACAGAGACATCGTATGAAATAATAGAAAAGGAGGCTGTCTTGGTCACCTGGGCTTTTGGGAGATTTTCAGATTACATTTTTGACCTGAAAGTGTTCCTAGTGACAAACCATAAATCAATGGTTTTCTTACTAACTGAGGAAGAGTTCATAATTGTAATTTTGTTAAGTTTCTCTCTCCCTTCCAACTCTTAATTTACAGCTATTACTGGAATGACTGGCATCAGCTGGTCTCAATTCTCTCTTGGTCAGGCCCTGGTACAGGGCTTTAGTGGCATAATGGTAGTGTCCCTGCCTCTGAGCCAACAGGTCAGAGTTCAAGTCCCACCTCCTCCAGATGTGTGTAGTGACATCTTTGAACTCTTTCACCAGGAAATCTCTGTCTTGATTTATTCTTAAAGGGACCATCATTAACAGTATTGTTATGCCAGTCCAAGGCCCATTGCTTTGACCATGAAGGCCTATTTGGAACATCAACAGTATTTCACAAATGAAGATGACATATTAGAGTTTGACAATTAAGTCACTTTTGAAGAAAAATGCTGATTTGTATACACTGTTGCTAATTTACTGGTCCACCCAAGCTGATGGTTACAGGACTGAAGACTCAGCTTCCTATCCTCCCAAAGATATTGACCTCCCATCTCCAACCCCAGTCATGTCCATGGGATTATGACAGCTTTAGTGGAAGCAGCAAGTTGGCCATTATAAAAGTGTCACCATACACAATTGTTGACCTACTTGGAACAAGAATAATGTTTTGGACAAGAGATCTTAATAGGAAATGTATGGCCATTCAGGTGACTGTGGACCAGCAATGATCATACATCATTCCCACTGCTGAATTTGTATGAAGACACTGAAGAAACCTTATCCCACTGTGGATCAATTATGCACCAGTATTTGATAGAGATGAACTCAATGAGGAACATGAGTTTGGAAAATACTTACAGATCTCACATTATCAAGAACATAATCAAAATGCAAAGATATATCAACCTTTCAAGTCTGAAGAAAATGTGTTCTGGTAGAATTGTTAACCTTCCTAAAGTTGTAGGGGAAAACAGGATAGTGATAGATGTAAGTATTGGCAATGGGAAAAAGAACTTGGAATGTAATGTATCGATATCCTATGGACTCAGATGGAGAACAGCTCTGGATTTTAAATGTGACAGATTGAATATCGAAGTCTCCCTCATAGTTTTAGTAACAACGTGTGTTCTACCATTGAAAGTTGTACCTGATTATTATCATACAATAAACAACATCTTATTGAAGACAATAGCCATTTCTCATTTGGCTGCCACGTGGTTTACCTCTACCACACTAGATCAGTCAAGCCCTTTAGATATCAACCCAAAAGAAAGATGGTGGTCAAAAATCTAATTGATGTCTCTTTCACCAAGGCTGTTTTGGTGAGGATCCATCCAATATGGAACACTGACTGCCTGTTCAAGAAAGAATAAAACTTTCCAACACACCAAATGAAGAAGAATGGAGGGCTCCTACAGTGTCTGATTAAGATCTTTCTCTTAACCAACAGTGCCAGAACTGATCCACTAACATTTGTTGATTCTGGGGCCCTTGTGTAAATAGTTGACTGATACGTTTGCTAACAAAACAAAAAGCTGCACTTCAAAAGGTAATTCATTGTCTGTGAAACGTGTTGCAATCTCCTGAGGACATGCTAAGATCAAACATATCTCTTACAGGCTTTGCTTTGGGATATATTTCGTTCCAAACTTCATAAATAAAGGGTTACAACAACACGGAGTTCCCTTGGTGGAGGCGGATGTGTGAAGATAACCCTGAAAATCTTGCAAGAATGACTGTAGCTCACACTTGGTATCATTAGATTTTTCTCAGGTGGGGAAGTCTGAAGCAGCACGGAGCCCCTGTGAATATTAAGATGGAAAAAAGTTCTAGGACTTAACACATTCAGCTCAGAATTTAAAGCAACATATTCCTATCAAATTATTGAATTAAAACTGAATTTGGGATTTTCACAAATTAGAACTTTTTCTTGAATATTCAACTATGCTTACAGATATTTAAACTAACATACTATTTTATCTAGCTTATGTTGTAAAAGGCTTTAATACCTATTTATGTTCTATAAGCAATCAAAGCTATTAGCTGAAATTTTACTGAAACCTATCAAAAAAATAAATAAATTAAACAAACTTCAAGAATTACTACAAATGTAAAACATGAATTTAGGACATAAACATCAATGTATATATGGCTAAACAAAAAGTATGTTACCGACTCAATGCAAGAACTAGAAATTCATTCATACAGCAAATCTTGTTCGAGATTTAAGAAATCTGCCAGCAAATTAGTATTCCTTTTTGTAGTGGTTACCCTTTCTTCTTGCTGCTGCTCTTGTGTTTCTTTCATCTTTACATTTGTTTCTGTGGCTCATCCTCTTATTGACGGAGGAATCTTACCACTTTTGTGTCTCATCTTGTGACTTTTCCCTGTTGTGCCTGGTTTATTGGCTTCAGTTTCCTTTCATCTTTAAATCATCAGTCTGTCTGTACGCAGTTCATTTTCTGGACACACAATATATTCAAACATTATAGCAGATCAGACAACAACGTCATGACTTTAGAACAAATTTTACACATAAAACTGGACTTAAGCCATGAATCAGATGATAGATAATTGACTTCCTACTCAATTCTGCTGAGGGGTTCTAAAACCGCAATTCCCTCGATGTTGGAGTCACTAGTGTAAATAATTGTCAAATTTTAAACAAAATTTTATACGGTGTAACTCACTTTCTGTGATCATTGGTCCTTATTTTAGAAACCTTTGGTTTGCAAGCAGACTGCATTCACAAAATCAGCCAGGCCTGCAGGGTGAATTAATCACAAATTGCATCTGTTGCAAGGCATAATATATATACATACCATATATACATCTAAAAAGGGATGTTTTTAATTACGTTTTTAAAACATAGCCAGATTGTTCTGGCTAATGGCAGATTTTGAATCACTGATGTCAAAATATGTTTTAGTGAAAACATGGGAAATAAAATATTCAAATTGGTGCAGTTTGGACATAATTTCTGCCAAAATTATTGATTAAATTCAAAACAGAAACTGTATTTTCATACATTTAAATATTAATCGGTGAAGGCTTGCCAAATCATTCAGTTGATGAGCAGAGGGGAGGAAGCTGAGCTGTTCAAATCAGGAGTTTCCCTGGCTCAATCCTAGATCCATCAGTTACTATTCTCATACAAAGTAAGGAAGGGAATGGAAAGTGGAAATTAGACAACATTTCCCATTCTGAAAACTTGTCATGCCCCTTTGGAATCTACATGTCAATACTGGGCAAGATCAAAATCAGGTTAGATCAATATGCTCCCCAAAAGATTTTACAGACTAGTCACAATTTAGCCGCTTTTATAGAAAATGAACACTAAGGCAATATTGGTCTTAGTTAATATCTGTCATCTTCTAGAACCTAAGGAATTAAAACATTCCATGATCAAGAAATCATTTCACTCCACTTTTGATCTTTGCCTTCTACCAATTTCATAAGCATGTTTTAAAGTATACATGCATATGTTACACATTTTTTATTAGAGACATATTTCATTGATTCTGTCAATTAGGCAAGTTACTCATCAGAATTGCAAAGAGTTACTTTTTGATTTATTGTGCAAAATAAAATTTCAAATTTATTATAACTCATTCTATAGCCCATCGTTAAGTTCCCTGTTGAAATTCAAGGTCTAAGTCTTCAAAAATGGGCAGGTGAGAAAAAGTCACTGAACCAGGCAGTTAGAGACAGACCTTTATCCATTGGAACTCACAGAGAACATGAGGAGCTCAGCACCAATTTAAAAATGCAGAGGCTCAAAGGTTATAACATCTGATTATTACTTGTGCACATAGGGTGACCAGCTGTAGAATGATGAATCCATGGCTGGAAGGTACCAATTTATGGGTCACTCGCACCAGAACTGGAAGAGTGGAGGCTCTGCCATTTGGACTAACTATTGCAGAATGGTGCTGAGGCCAATATTCTTGTAAAGACCAAATAAAGATAGATGGGAAAGTATGTTGCAAAGGCATATGGAAGTATAGGTTGAGTGATTGAGAAAAACCTGGCAAATGGAGAATAATGTGGGAAATGTGAAGTTATTCTTGTTTTGCTAGAAAATTAAAAGTAACATATTACTTAAATATTGCAGAATTCCAAGGTGCTTGAAGGATTTAGATATACTGGTGCTTGTGTCATAAAGGTTAGAATGCAGGTACAGCAAATAATCAAGAAGACCGTTGGGATGCTGTCTTTTATTATGAGTAATTAACTTTAAGTTGGATAATTTAATTTAAAAATAATGGTTTTATGCTTCGGTTATACTGAGCACTAGTGAGACCACATCTCAAGTGTTATATGCAGTTTTTGTTTCACGATTTAAGGAAGAAGGTAAGTGCATGGCAACCATTCAGAGGAGGTTACTAGATTGATCCCTGGAATGAATGGATTGTACAGGGGGTTGGGTATGTTTCCCTTGGAGTTCAGAAGAGTTGGCAGGGGGGTGGGGGGGGTGGTGAGGATGGTGGGAGGGGTTGGTGGGGTGACTTGATTGAAACGTATAAGACCCTGAATGGTCTAAAGAAGGTTGACGCGGAAAGGATGTTTCCTCTTGTGGGTCAGGCCAGAATTAGGTGCAATTTGGCTCAACACTTTTAAGGCAAAGCTGAGGATAAGTTTTTTTTTTAACCTTAGAGAGTTGCGTGACTTTGGAGTTCTGCCTCAGGTAGTGCTCGAGATGGGTTGATTTAATAGTTTTAAGGCAGATAGACTCTTGTTAGGCAAGGGAATTGAAGATTTTTTGGGATAGATTTTAATATGGCATTTGAAAAATAACGAATCAAGCAATAAGGCAGAGTGGATTTGAGGAGCCAAATGATTCTCTTTTCTTATTTCTTACGCTGGTATATTAAAATATTCAATTTTTTTTTTGGAAGGCATCAGGTGCCTTTAGAACCATAATCCAGGCAAGAGTTAAAACTTTGCAGAAAACAAGAGGATGAGGAGCACAAATAAAAATTCACAAGAGAACAACATTTGTTGCAATCCATAATGATAAGATCAAGAATATCTATTCCTTCTACTGGACAGATATACTTACCAGCTCCATGTAACCTGCAGTTTGAGGTCAAAGTGCCCAAGACATAAGGTTCTTCAAATTGTAAGCAGACACCAAGATGGTGTGTTATGTATTTCTTTTTTTGGGTGGAAGTTTCAGTTGGGATATTTCACGTACCTCTCCAACAAAGTTTTCTTGGATATTGAGGATGTAAAAGCAAAAGTGCAGATAATTTCCTGCAGTACTCTTTAAGGGATAACATACACACAGGGTATTTCCGAAAATACAATTCAAATACTAGCTCATGTTTCCACACAAGCAGGTGGGACTGTTATTAAGGATTTAGACAACGTTAAAAGGAAGAAATTGGAATGTCTGCAGATAAATACATATCTATTTTTAAAACGGATTAAGTTTTCCAGATGATGGTTATTTTTGGAATCAAACTATTAAAAAGAATTTTGATTTATTTGATATATTTTGATCTAGATAAGCCATTCCCAATATAGATGAGACATTCAAAGCCCAGTTCCTTCTTTGAAAATCCAATTACAGTTCATGTTTGCGCAGTACCTGACCAAGTTACAGGTGCATCAAGCTTTGCATGAAAAGCTGTAAAGAAGCTTAGAAGCAGGAATGTGTTATGAAGTGTTATGAAGAGATCAAATAGTTGTTCAGATTTATCCTTTATACAAAGGGAGCCATGGAGTAACCCATAATCCTGTCTTTGTAATTAATTATCACCAAAGTAAATACCAGAGGGATTTTAATATATATGAGTTTTAAGGCGGTAGTTAATTTTCCTGGATACAATGGAGATGATCTTCAGAGGGTTATCAAGTGCTTTGCTTTGTAATTTATTCAAAATAACAGGGCTGCTTTTTGTAACTTTACTTTTAGCTTTAACTAAGCAACTGTGTTCTCCTCCTGCGTTATAACAAAACCCAACAGGAAACTAACAGATGTCTTTTGAAACTGAATTGAATTTAAACAATATTGAACCACTACACAGAAATCAACTTTAAAAAAAAGTAATTTATTGAAGGCCAGTATTTTCATACCATTCCATTTTTTATAAAGTGTGAAGTGTGCCAAGCAGGCTAAGATAAAAGCTAGGGAGGAGGGGCTTGGGGGAGGGCTGTTGGAAATACGATAGGTGGTGGTGGTTATGGAAGGATTCTTTGGGGCCTTGGAGGGAAGTAAGGGGGGAGGTATGGGCGCAAGTTTTGCATTTCTTGCGGTTGCAGGGGAAGGTGCCGGGAGTGGAGGTTGGGTTGTGGACCTGACGAGGGAGTCACGGAGGCAGTGGTCTTTTTGGAATGCTGATAGGGGAGTGGAGGGAAATATATCCTTGGTGGTGGGGTTCGTTTGGAGGTGGCAGAAATGACGACGGACGATATGATGTATGTGGAGGTTGGTGGGGTGGTAGGTGAGGACCAGTGGGGTTCTGTCCTGGTGGCGATTGGAGGGGTGGGGCTCAAGGGCAGAGGAGTGGAAAGTGGAGGAGATGCGGTGGAGAGCTTCGTCGACCATGTCTGGAGGGAAATTGTGGTCTTTGAAGAAGGAGGTCATTTGGGTTGTTCGCTATTGAAACTGGTCCTCCTGGGAGCAGATGCGGCAGATACGAAGGAATTGGAAAAATGGGATGGCGTTTTTACAGGGGGCACGGTGGAAGGAGGTGTAGTCTAGGTAGCTGTGGGAGTCGGTCGGTTTATAGTAAATGTCCATGTTGATTCGGATGTCCGAGATAGAAATGGAGGGGTCTAGGAAGGGGAGGTAGGAATCTGAGACGGTCCAGGAAAATTTGAGGTTGGGGTGGAAGGTGTTAGTAAAGTGGATGAACTGTTCAACCTCCTTGTGGGAGCACGAAACAGCGCCGAAACAGTCATCGATGTAGCGGAGGAAAAGGTGGGGGGTGGTGCCAGTGTAGATGCGGAAGATGGACTGTTCCACATATCCTTCAAAGAGGCAGGCAAAGCTGAGGCCCATGCAGGTGCCCATTGCTACTCCTTTGGTTTGGAGGAAGTGGGAGGAATGGAAAGAGAAGTTGTTCAGAGTGAGGACCAGTTCAGTCAGTCGAAGGAGGGTGTCAGTGGAAGGGTACTGGTTGGTACGGAGGGAAAGGAAGAAGCGGAGGGCTTTGAGTCCTTCCACCTTGAGTCCTTGAGAACTCCCCACCTACATTCGGGACACCACCCACGCCCTCCATCTCCTCCATGATTTTCGCTTCCCTGGTCCCCGACGCCTTATCTTCACCATGGACATCCAGTCCCTGTACACCTCCATCCCCCATCATGAAGGATTTCCAACGCCCTTCCCCCAAGTCCCTCCTCCCTACCTTTTATCTTAGCCTGCTTGGCACATTTTCCTCATTCCTGGAGAGGGGCTCATGCCTGAAACGTCGATTCTCCTGCTCCTTGGATGCTGCCTGACCTGCTGAACTTTTCCAGCAACATGTTTTCAGCTATTATGTTTCCTGCCCTAATAGATGATCCTAATAAACTTTGAGAGACAGCAGCTAATTGGGAATTTCTATTGCAGCAGGATTATGTGGAATGGCCTGTAGATTATTGCTAAAATAGAAAATCAAAATTGTTTTCTCCTGTGTCCAAACATAACTATTGGTTATTTGATATGATGATCGATAGATTTATAAAAAGTATGCAACTTTTAAACTTTGATTGTTTCAGTCACTGCAGACAAAAGGGTCTATAATATTATCTAGCACTTTTCAAAATATTAAATTTACAGGCATGCGCAATTAAATTGTCTCCTGTGCTGGATTACTGTATGACTTGGTAAACGTTACTTCATTTGTGCTTTGCTTGAAAGATCAGAAGTATTTTCTCTGGTTGCATTTTGTCGAAATAGTAAAGGAAATAGAAGTTTCTGTGTATACTCCCAAGCCCCTTGTCACCTTTTCTTTATTTCCTTTCCAGCCCTTAGTCAAATCATAGAATTATGTTCTGCTTCTCACTTCTAGACTTAGACCCTACCTTGTAGTTCATGGAATTTTACACCAACGTGACTAGAACAAATGTGCAAAATATCCATCAACATTGGATGATTTTAAATCAGAATTGTCTGTTATATTATTTTAACTGCTCAGAAAAGCTGAATTTTAGCAAGAGGAGATAGGTTTAATTATATAGAGCAGTCCCATAACCAGACAGTCGAAACATACAGTGAAGTCATTTAGAAATGCAAATAAAAACCAATATGGACCCAAAACACAATGGAATCTTACCCTTTTTCAACTTTCAAGGCTATAAAGACCATGTTAATAATTCTCTTTTGAAAAGTCTTCAACCCCACTATTACTCAACATGCAAACAAAATTATTTCAAAACAATATATAGGACAAAATAGATATGCCCATTTGCTGTTGCTTTTATAAGACCAATTGGATGAACCAAACTATCTTAGTAGGTGATAGGTTGAGGAGGACAAGAAAAGGCCCCTTTGCAAAGTTCTAGCATCTTCAATTACTAATGAAAATCATAACATTAAAAACGAATGCTACCACATCATAGGAACAGCAACGAGTGAGAAAGAAAAAATCCAGACTTCTGGGTGTCTGGTTTCTCCTTTAAAAATCTCTGGGCAGCCCACTAAGAACAGACAGTCTGGTTCAAAACCAGGTGGGTGGCAACCACTAGTAGAAAGTGGAGGGGCTGGCAGGAGAGAAAGGCAAAATGTCTTCAAACAGATTAAGCTATAACAAACGCATCTTTTAGATACAAGTTCCACTGATCTGATGTGTAAGTCAGCAATGCGCAGACTAGATTTATATATATATACATATATAAAACATTTTTATCACTACTATAACAAAGAAAATACAATTTACAAGTATCAGTTTCGTGAATTTAGAAACCAAGAAGAGAATACTGAAGTCAAGTTGACTTACACAAATCCATAACCTAACATTCAAATAAAATTAATTAACCTCTAGGCTAATAGAATTTTGAGCACCATAAACCATTCCAAAGTGTTTTACACATACGTTATAAAATCATGGCACTGAATTACTTCAGGAAGTAAAGGAGCAAATATCTAAAAATTTCATCAAAGGTCAGTTTTAAGGAGCATTTGAAGGAAGGAAGTGACATAAAGATGCAAAAGTGTTGTGGAAGGATGTCTAGAGTTCAAGCCCATAGACAGCTGATAGCTGAGCCATCAAAATATGGAGAAATTAAAATAAGAAATGCAGAGATGATCATAATAAATAGTGCAGATATCTGGGAGGGCTGTGGGACTGAGGAAAGTCATGAGGTAGGGAGGGGTAAGGCCATGGAAAGAGTTGTAAACAAATGTGTATATTTCAAAAAAAACAAGGCACTGCTTCATCAGAAGTCAGTGTAGGTTGGCAAGTATTAGAGATGTTAGTTGCTGAATGGGAATTGGTGTAAGTTAGAGTATGTGCAGTAGGGTTACAGATGCCATTCAGTTGGTGAAGAATAGAATACAAATGGCTATCCAGGGGTTCAAAAGCATGGTCACATCTAGAGAAAGCAAAGGCATGGATAAGCAGCAATGAGTTGAGTTGAAATGAAGTGGTGTCATAAAATATTATGGTGGTGAAAATAAGATATTTCAAAGGTGCTGCAGGTCCCACACATAGTTGGAATCTGAGCTCAGGGACAAATATAACACCAAGATTGTAACCAGTTTGTTTTAAACGTCAGACAGTTGCCAAGGAATGTAATTTGTAGCGGGTACCTGAACACAACAGCTTTTCAGCCTTTCTAACATTTAAACAGAGGATATATTATCTCAACCGCCACTAGATTTCTCCCTAACTACACCTCATCATCAAAATAGAAACATTTTCAAGCTTCAAATGTAATTTCCCTTTGTCAGAACTCTTCTTCCCAAACACCAGGTTAATTGCTTTTGAATTACAGGTGGAAAACCACACTTGTGATTATAAGGCCATACCACATAAGTATTTCAATATAAATACACCACTTAAAACTTGAAAGTCAAGGCCAACCACATGGACTTATACAGACAAACCTAAAATCATCTGATGTAGTAGACGGTAAAAGAGAATTTAACAGCTGTTAAAACACAGAGATTGGGGAAGATGGGTTACAGATGCATATTAAATTAGCAACCAACTTAACATAAAACCAAATAGACAAACTAAACAAGCTGTTAAAAACAAATTTAAATTGTTAAAATGTCACTAAATGAGAAGTAAAGAAAACATGCAATTTGGATAAAATGACACTGATATTCATGATGATCCCTTTTTACTATATGTCAGTGATGTTATGTCTTCAGGTTTCCAGGATTTGAAATAATCATATTTTTGGATTCAAAGTGTTGGAGCTTCATTAAGTGTATTTCTTAAAGCCCCCTCGGATGCCTGGTAGAATGACAATTTGTTACTTCAATGCAACGGTAAAATTTGGCATCTCGGAAGTACATTCTCATAACAATTAGTTCTTTTTTTTAATCAACAATATAACAGTGTCACAACCAACACCTTAAACATCAACTCTCTCAATCACTGTCACCCAATCACAGCAATGTGTATCATACACAATAACAGAAATTGCTGATGAAACTCAACAAGTCTGGCAGCATCTGTGAGAAGAAAGCAAAATTAGTGTTTTGAGTCCAGTGATGCTTCATCAGACCAGATAAAGAATTCTGATGAAGTGTCACTGGACTTCAAACATTAACTCTGCTTTCTTCCTACAGATGTTGTCAAAACTATTGAGTTTCACCAGCAATATTCATTATTGCATACTTTACACATTGTTGTGATTGGGTGACATTGTTCAAGAGAGTAAATGTTTAAGATGTTGGCGAGGATGCTGAATAAACAGGTTGCATTGCTCTGGCTAGCATCAAGCTTCTTGATTATTATTCATGCTTTACTCTTCCAGGCAAGTAGAGAATTAATTGTGTCTCGTAGATGATTGCCAAGCTTTGGGGAGTCAGGAGATGAGTTATTCACTGAATCACAAGGTCACGGTATTGTCAAGGGGCAAAAGTATTTCATCATTTCTACCCTGGCTCTCTGAATATGCATGACAATTTATTGCTATTCTCCTGCCCAGTTCTGCTGAAGACCTACACATTGTTTCTATTCAATATAATCAACTAACATCTTCTCAAATTCCTTGGTTGAACCTGCCACCACCAAACTTCCAGCCATACCAGTCCCTAACTACCAGCTATGTGAAAAAGAAGCAAAAACAATCCTGCAGAATGCCGTCATGATAATCCCCTGCTGCTATTTACTCACCGACCTGTGATTATAACCATAAGGTTAATGTGGATGTTGAGGAGAAATTTCTTCACCTAGACAGTGGTGAGTCTCTGGAGGTCTCTGCCATAGAAAGCGGTTGCCAAAATGTTGAACATGTTCAGAAAGAAATTGATATAGTTTTTAGGGCTAAAGGAATCAAAGCGTATGGAGCAAAACCAGGAATGGGGTACTGAGTAGGATGATCATATTGAATCGTGGAGCATGCTCAAAGAGCCAAATGGCCTATTTCCCATTCCAATTTTCTTGTTTCCATGTAGTTAGTAACCCATGTAGTTAGTAGTTAGTAAATATTGATGGCGAGGAATCCAGCCATAGT
Organism: Hemiscyllium ocellatum; assembly: GCF_020745735.1. NCBI lineage: Eukaryota > Metazoa > Chordata > Chondrichthyes > Orectolobiformes > Hemiscylliidae > Hemiscyllium > Hemiscyllium ocellatum. The sequence goes on from NC_083425.1 coordinate 38,705,044, forward strand.
AATGTCATTGAATGGCAAGAGTAGATGGTTGGATTATCTCTCTTTGAAGAAGATCATTATCAGGCTCTCAAGTATTCTGGGTATACTTTTGCCCCATGACAATTCTGTGACCTTGTGATTCAGTGAATAACTCATCTCCTGACTCCCCGAAGGTTGGCAATCAACTACGAGACACAATTAATTCTCCACTTGCCTGGAAGAGTGAACCTTGAATAACAATCAAGAAGCTTGATGCTAGCCAGAGCAATGGAATTTGTTTATTTGTTGGTTATCAACCCAATTTCAAATGTTATCCAGGGTCTTGCTGCACATGTATGCATAGACTGCTTCAGTATCTGAGGTGCTGTGAATAGTGTTGAACGTTGTGCTATCATCAACAAATATCCAAACTTCTGAACTTAAGATGGAGGAAGACCTTTAGCCTATCATGAAAGGTGCATAGTTTGCTGACAAATCATGAACTATCCATATTGGGTCAATTAATCAATATCTCAAGAACTTTTACTAAATAGTTAAAAATCACACAACACCAGATTATAGTCTAACAGGTTTAATTGGAAGCACACTAGCTTTCGGAGCGCCACTCCTTTATCAGGTGATAGTGGAGGGCTCGATCGTAACACAGAATCTATAGCAAAAATTTGCAGTGTGATGTAACTGAAATTATACATTGAAAAATTGATTGTCTGTTAAGCCTTTCATCTGTTAGAATACAGTGATAGTTTCACTGCTTTCATGTGTAAATCACAAAACTTTTTTTTTAAAGTTGCATTTTTGGGTTAGCTGTTAACAATAGTCATAGCTAGACAATATGTTGAAGGTGTTATTCCCCTGTGTTCTCTGTATTTGACCTGATGTTTAGATTGATTCTAATCTAAAAAGTGAGATAACAGAGTTTTACATAAATTCATGCAGTTTTTGAGCTCAGAGTTCTACATGAATGTATGCAGTTTTTGAGCAAAGTGCAATGTAACTCTGCAAGTACAAATTCACCCCACAAAATATATGTGAGCATGTGGGTTATCTGTCTATGTGTGTGTCTGTCTGGGGTGGGGGTTGTGAGTGTGAGAAAGTGTGTGTGTGTGTGTATGTGTGTCTTAAATCTGTGAGGGGGTGCATGTGTGAGTTCTATAAGGGTGTGTGTAAGTGTCTGTGTGCGCATCTGTGTGTACCTGTGTCCATGTATATGTGAGAGTGTGTGTGTGTGTATAGTGCAATGGTGATCACCTGTAATGTGACATGAACCCAAGTTCCCGGTTGAGGCCCTCCCTATGGGTACCGAACTTAGCTATCAGCCTCTGCTTGGCCACTTTCCTCTGCTGCCTGTCCCGAAGTCCAACTTGGAGGATGGTCACCTGAAGGTGTGAGGCTGAATGTCCTGGACCACTGAAGTGTTCCCCAACTGGGAGGGAACCCTCCTGTCTGTTGATTGTTGTGTGGTGCCCATTCATCCGTTGTCGTAGCCTTTGCTCGGTAGCCTTTGCTAAATAGATTTGTAGAACTCCAAACCAATTGAAATACTCTTGATAGTCCAGCCATTTTAATGCCTTTTCCTGTTGTTCCCTGGTAAAATGTAATTTCCCCTTTATTTCCTGTTTTCTGTGAACTCTGCCATTTTCCTATTGAATATTTTCAGCATGTTGCACTGTTATTATTCTTGGTTGCTACAATGCAGGTGCCAATATTCGCTGATGTCAACTGTCCTTTGAGTTGAAGTATTAATATATCACAGAATACAAATAACTCAGCAGAATTAGTTTCATTTGGAAGATTAGATTAGATTAGATTACTTACAGTGTGGAAACAGGCCCTTCGGCCCAACAAGTCTACACCGACCTGTCGAAGCGCAACCCACCCAGACCCATTTCCTACATTTACCTCTGCCCCTAACACTATGGGCAATTTAACATGGCCAATTCACCTAACCTGCACGTTTTTGGACTGTGGGAGGAAACCAGAGCACCTGGAGGAAACCCGCACAGACACGGGGAGAGTGTGCAAACTCCATAGAGTCGTCTGAGGCAGGAATTGAACCCAGGTCTCTGGCGCTGTGAGGCAGCAGTGCTAACTGCTGTGCCACCGTGCCACCCAGATATTTTGAAGATATTAATATGAGATGTTGCGAGCACTATAGCATATGAGTTTAAAGGCTGTGGGTTAAAATTTTACTCCAAAGACAAGCAGAAAATCCTACCTGATGTTTCAGTCTAGTATGGAGCAAGTGCTGAACTTTTGGAAATGCCATCTTTTGGAAGGAATGCCAAACCGTTTGTCCCCTTATTTACATAAAAAACCTCTCCTTGAAAGAACCTACTGTCCTATTTGAAGGAGAACATGAGAATGCTCTCATTGTGTCAGCCAATATTTACTCTTTACCTAACAGCTATAAAACCAGATCATTGAGTTATTCATTTAATATTTGTGAGACATTGCAGTGTGTAAATTGGCTACTATGTCCACTTGTGCAGTAACAGAGACTATTGTAAAGTGTTCTAGGGTATCATTAGAATATTAAAGTGTGCAATATAAATACCAGCTTGTTCTTTGCACAATTTCTAATATTTTTTCCTAAGATCTTTATTGGACTGTTAAGTGCATATTTCTTATATTCCACTCATCTTCATGCTAAATCTTTCTAATTCCTTGCTGACGATATTACTGGCAAAGGAATTCCACTTTTTTTATAATGTAGAGATTATTTAATCAATAACTAATTTGAGCATTTAGTCACACAACTCCGATTCCAAACAGGTGGGAAAATTAAAAATGCATTTTAAGCTTTGTTACATGTTGTTATCCTTTCAAATTGTATTTCCCTTGATGTTCTTATTGATCATATCTTAAAGGCAAAGATGGACACTACAGATCTCAATAGTTCTGTGACAAAAATCCATCAAAGGCAACAAAACATCCTATTGAAGAGCTTGTCTTCAGGGCCATGAGCAGACAGGAAGTTTCTGAGGTCACTTCGTGGAATGGTATGTTCATTATTCCGATTTAGCCCTCGGGAATGCTGGGATTGATCTGTCATTTATTGTGAAGATTAAGCTCAGCAAGGCTGATCTGCATGGACGCAAGATGTTACTGAGAACTCCCACATAGTGTCTGTGGGTTTAAGGAAATGTTTTAGAACTGCACATCATGAATGTTTCATAATGACATCTTCACTTGCTGAATACAAAAGCTGGGGACAGACACAAAGAAAGCTCTGATGTTTCTTCGAAGCAGGCACAACTTATTTAATGTTTTCCTGATGGAAATGAAAAGACTTCAGGTTGGCTTAGTGCAGATTTGGTAATGACAGATTGAACTAGAAATACTACAATCAATTCTGGGACATTTTTAAAATCAGAATTCATACCCATGCTCCAATATTAATACATACTGAGCTGTGAATGTATTGTAGAGCTGAAGGCACCTTTAATCTTAAGATTTAGAACAATCAAGCAGAATGCTGCAACTAAAATGAAAGGTAACCATGATTGTACCTTGCAATATACTGGGAATAGTTCTCCATTTGTTATTTATATATGTTATTGCTTTCCCAATGATTGTCATGGAAACTGATCTCAACATTCCCATCCCACTGAACTTCTATTAGAATACTCATTCACTTGTTTGTGATTGAACCTTTCTCATTCATTGTGCAGATGACACTGCTGGATGTCAGAAGAAAGTGATTACTACTCTCTATTTCAAGGATCACAACCATATTTCAATAAAGAACAATATGTTGCAATTAATTTTAGACACAGTATTATATCTCTTCTCATGCCGAAGTTCTGTAGGGGGTAACAGTACATTGTGGTGGAAGCACACAGGTTAATATCCATGAAAACTATGACATGTTTGTGTGTTAACCTTTATTCATGTATGCCATTTTTTCAATATATTTATAACATGCATTTAAACTGCTGTGATAAATTAAGTTGCATGAGGTCTAGTTAGTAAAGTGGTATAACTAATTCAAGTAGTTTAATAATATCATTATTTTCAGTGTCTCTTACTGAAATAGTTATTGCCAAAGTCATGCCTTCATTAGGTATAGAAAGAGTCTGCAACAATTTAACCAATTAATTGGTTATTATTCTAATCTTGATCTTTTCATTTAAATAATGACTTACGTCAGATAATTACATACTATAAATTTATCTCCTAACTCTTTGTTATTTGCTGTTTTTGAGGCAATGTAAAACTATGACTCCTACTAAAACCTTGCAAAAGAATGATAAAATATAAAGAAAATATCATATTGCTGTTCTCTTTGCACAAAAATTAAATAAACTGAGTTAAAAACTAAAATTGAGATGTTGGAAAAGCTCAGCAGGTCTGGCAGCATTGGTGAAGAGAAATCAGAGTTAATGTTTGGGGTCTGGTGATCGTAGCTAGGAAAATATTGGTTTACCTGCAGAAGATAGGGTGTGAGGAGGGAGTAAGGAGTAAATGATAGGTGGGGATAGAGCCCAAAGAGAGAGAAGACGGTTGGACAGACAAAGGAGTCAATAATGATCTGGCTGGGCGGGTGAATAGGTGTTAGTGGAGACTGTTAGTGGCTAACAATAGGTAGTGTGTAATGGCAGACTATAACAAAGCCTGGTGTATGGGGTATACTGCATTTTCTGCTCACAATATGGTCTCCTTTGCATTGGGGGAAATTAAGCGTAGACTTCACAGAACATCTGCACAAAAAGGACCCTGAGCCACCATTTGACTGCACTTTAACACACCACCTTGTTCCCTGGCCAACACCTCTGTCTCAGGCTTGCTACAATGTTCCAGCAGAGCTCAGCAAACGTTAGAGGAACAACACCTCATTTTCCACTTGGAGAGACTGCAGCCCTCTGGATTCAATATTGAGTTCAATAATTTTAGGGCCTGAACTCTTCCCATCCTAGCCCCCAATCACACACCAGCCCTTGTTATCATACTGGTTGCCATTACACACTACCTATTGTTAGCCACTAACAGTCTCCATTAACAGCTGTTCACCCTCCCAGCCAGATTGTTATCCATTCCTTTGTCTGTCCAACTGTCTTCTCTCTCTTTGGGCTCTATACGTACCTATCATTTACTCTCTAACCCCTCCTCACACCCTATCTTCTGCATATAAACCGATATTTTCCTCATTACCATCAATTCTGAGGAAGGGTCACTGGACCTGAAACATTAACTCTGAATTCTCTTCACCAATACTGCTACACCTGCTGAGCTTTTTCAGCCATCTCTATTTTTGTTTCTGATTTACAGCACTCACAGTTCTTATGGTTTTTATTTGAGTTAAAAACTATCTGTGCCCATATTATTTAGTTTGATGATGGCGTGAGTTATGAATAATGTTCAGAATGGTATATCTGATTATACTCTTGGACCCTCACAATTCAGCGTCATTTGCAACTGGAGTGAAAATTTGACACATGGACTGGCACATACATTGGTGCTACTTCATTCATTAAACTTGCACATATGCAGTGAAGACAAATGTTGTAGAGAGAGCCCAACATATTGTTTACCAAAATGATGGGCGTGGGTGGAGGAGGAAGAGATCAACATAGCCTGTTTTTTTTAGCACTGTGCATACAAGGTATCTTGAAAAGGTAGAATGGGGGTGTTAGAAAAATTTGCAAGTGGTGAGTAACTGGACGTGACTGGGTGGGAGCCAGCTCAGTGGGAAAAGTATGGTTGTGTGTCAGCTCACCAGAGGTAGAGGTTGTAGATGAATTCTGCGCCAAGGGATTCAGGTGTGTATTCCAGTGGGCCTTCAGCAGAGTGCTGATGATCCTGAACATTGAGATGTCTGCTGGGCCTGCCAGGTAATCCACTGCCACTGTCAAGATGTATGTGTGACTCCACTAGGCTGGAAGTGGCATATGGCTTTACGGAGCTCATTCTTGGCAGTGTGGGGGTTCTAGCCAACTCCATGGCACCTACTTGTAATCCAACATCTGGTGGAACTTTCCAATGCTTTATAAATGGCAACCATCCAAGAGCACAGACTAAGGTTGTGAGATTTATGCTTGGTAGCACACAGGTTCAGACTGTGGCCATTCTGGCTGTGGTTATTTTATTTTAAATTCACTCATGGGATGTGGGCATTGCTGTCTGGCCAGCACTTTTTAATTGCCCATCCCTGTTGCCCTTGAGAGGTGGTGGTGTGCTTAAAGGAGTTTTAAAGCTCTCGTGACAGTCCAGCAATCTCTCCTTCAACAGATTACCAGGATTGTGGAGATGCCAGCCCAGGGCAGGAGCATTGACACTGTGCAGCAAGAATTTGCTGCCATCTCTGACATTCATAGTCCCACCATTGTCCCCCACCATGGATTTTACTGTTGCCTTTCAACCAGCCAAATTCCTGGAGCCTGTGCAGAGGTGATACAGATAGGAGCTGGGTCTGTTTGACCTACCACTGTCAGGCCATTTGAAGTCGTCCCCAGTAGGACAGCAAGTTCCTACAGCACTGCAGCAGCTACCAGATTGGATCACTGGAAAACACAAAGGCGTAAAGAACTAGGGAAATGTGCAAGAATGAGCAGCTTGATTTTGAATATATTATTCAAAGTGTTGTTAGATAAGATCATTTTGGAGTCTGTTTTAGTTGGTGGTTTTTATTTGCAGATTTTTGTCAAGTGGATGCAAAGGGATGATAATGTGAGGCGTAACAGAGCAGGACACCACATAATTATCATTAAGGTATGAAATCTAGTGATTCAAAACATGCTTAGTTTCTATATCTTGAGTCTGAGAGGATTTTTCAACATGAGTTTGCAAAGAAATCCATAATTTCTTTTCTGCCTCCTTTAGCAACCCTCTGAAGACCATAAGAAATAGGAGTGGAAGTAAGGCCATTTGGCCCATCAAGTCCACTCCACCATTCAATCATGCAAGATTAAGAATTTATCAATCTCTGCCTTGAATACATTTAATGTCTCAACCTCCACTGCACTCTGTGGCAGTGAATTCTACCGGCCCACCACTCTCTGGCTGAAGAAATGTCTCCTCATTTCCATTCTAAATTGACCCCTGTAATTCTATTCTAAATCTACCTCTTTTGATATATATTGAAGGAAGGTGTATGGTCTGTAGATTCTGGTAAGTAGGTACAATTCTGCTGTTTTCCTCTGGGTGTTGCTTCTCCCTGTGTGTTTCTCTCACTTTCTTTCTCTCTTCATATTATCTCTAATCTACCTCAGTTGTAAAGATGCATAAGGAAATATCCTTGGTATATCCCACTGAATAAACCTTCTGGCAGAATGAATACTTCATTACTTAAAGCTGATGAAAGGGATCTTTCTGGATCCTCCTCTGATAGCATAATTCAAAAAAATAGCTTTCTAATTACTTCAGTCGAAACTAATGACCAGAATTTTGTGGTCAATGATAAAATATTAATTTTAATCTGATGCCAAGAGTAATCTGGGATCTACAGCAATGGTATTATCATTAAGAAGGATAAGCAACCAATTGCATTTAAGAATTCTTCCAGACAGTGAACTAAATGTTAAAAGCCCAGATTGTCCCATATCTTTGAATATTACTTTGCAGAAAGTAAAATTAAGAATGGATCATATACATGGGCTTAGTGAAGAATAATAAATATAAGATAAATCTTGAATTTCTTTAATTTTTTACTGGTGGAAAAAATTGACATTCAACAAATATAGAATTGTACAAAACTAAACAATTTTCAATTGATTTCAGTCTGCATGGACTTCAATGGTGCACTCTGTTGAAGAGTGAAAAAATCTATGACAGCAATTTCTTAAATTTATATATTTAACTGCATATGCAGACCTCTGAAGCTGCTTCCAGTTTCACAGGAATTGGATGGTGAATACCAACAACCATCACAAAATATCTTGTTTCAGAAAAGTTTACATTCAAAACTTGTGAACTCAAATACTTCTTAGTTTAAAAATCATGCAACTAAATTATCCCTGTATTTGAATAGGTGCAACTCTGATATATTTGACATATGCCCTAAATTCTAGCCCCCAGGGATCACTCTGTTTTGCTCCAGGAAGATATCGAAATTTCAAAGCATTTCAGTTTGAGCTTGCACTGTGCCATCATCATGCTACGGTTATAGCACTCACAGCCCCATTAGCTACAACAGTACGTCTGGATAATATGTAGTTCACAATCTGCAGTTTCAATGTCAAGGCTAAGAATGATTATGTAACCACTAAAGACGTCAAGCAAAGGGGATTAGGACAGCTAATCTATGGTTACAAGATATTTGTCATGAAGACGTATGACAAACATAAACTGAGCAATGAAAATTTGCCAACTCCTTGAACGGTAAATGAATATTCAAGAGAGGATTATATCAGTTTGAAGACTTTGAAATCTATGGCAAAATCTATCAAATCTGTCTGAAGGTCTCCAAGCTACTTAGTAGTATTTCTATTATAAATCACAGCACAACCCAAATCGTTTGACTAGACACTATTTCAATAGAACTTTTGCTTGGGTAGTGACACTTTTGTGTACATTCTCTTGGAATATATGAATACTTTTAATTGGTGCTAGTCCTTTGTTGGTTCAGTTCTCGGGCAATAGGTCAATCGCTCAATTAATGGTTAAGAGTATGTGAAACAATCACAGAAAAGAAAGCCATTTGAATGTAACAATCACAGAAAAGGTAGCTTGGGGAAGTTAAGCCATTTATTTTTGAGTTATCCACAGTATGTGGGTATCACTGGCAAGGCTGATATCTGTTGCCTACCCCTCACACCCTTGGTGGTAAGCTGTTGACTTGAACTACTGCAGTTTTCATGATCCCAAAGTGCTGTTAGATAGGGAGTTCCAGTATTTTGATCCAGCAAGACGGAACAGTACTTTAGCTGCAATTCAGGACAGTGTGTATCCTGAAAGGTAACTTAAGGGTGTTGTTTTTTTTCCCCATGAGCCCATTGCTCTGGCCTTCTACTTGCCGTTTTGGTTAGTAACAGCCAGAGGTTTAGTAATTCAGTCAAAGAAGTTATGCAAATGCTGTAGTACATCTTATAGGTGGAACACATTGTAGTCATTTGCATTACTGGAAGAGGAACTATGCACTTAAGGTTGCAAAAATATAAACTATATTAAGGTTGAGATGATAGGCCTCACGAAAATTATATCTTCCTTCAGCTAGATATTCTATCAGTTTATTCCATATTTACCTCTTGATTTCCTTTGCTTTCAATTTTATTAGAGCTCCACTTACTAGGATTGCAAAATATTTATTTTTGATATTTAGGTCCAATGTTAGGTAAGGGGTAAGTGTAGGGGTATGGGTGGGTTGCGCTTCTGCGGGTCGGTGTGGACTTGTTGGGCCGAAGGGCCTGTTTCCACACTGTAAGTAATCTAATAAAAAGTGAGCAAAAGAAATGACAAATTCTTGAGCAATGTCCTAAATTGAATGAATGATTTTTCAAGCAGCAATTACCTGTTGCTGCAACTCAATAAAGCCAATTTAGGTTCAAAAGAAGTAATTTCACACTGAATTACAATGTAATACAAAGCTTTCATTCAAGATAAATTAATGGCTTTTAATGTGTTTACACAAAATAAATAATTTCCAATGTGTACACAGAATTGCTACAGTACTGACTGAGGCCATTCGGCCCATTGTGACTGCTCCAGAGGAGTGGGTTACCTTGTTCCATTCCCCGTCTTCCTTCTTGGCTTAAATCAACACTTCAAATTAAAAATATTTAAAAACCAGGGAGATAATCAGTGGTAAAGGGTTGAGATGGGTTTCAGAATTTCATGCAAAATCGTTGGGCTACAGTCACTCAACAAAGTTGATTGGTAAAGCAATTAATTAATTAATAACCCTAAAACAATTTCTGTAACATTGTGTATCATTTGCTGTATACTCCAGAACTAGCAACGAACAGAGGGTTATTGGTTGATTCTGAAGAACGAGTTTTTTTGACCTTTCTAAGGCATGTTTAACAACATGCGTTTATTAAAATTCTAATCTTTGAACACACAGGGCTTTGAGAATATAAAATTGGATAAATCTCCAGGACTTGATCTAGTGTATCCCAGAAGTAGGAAGTAAAGGAGAGATCTGCAAGAGCTTTGTAGAAGTGTTTGCCTCATCTATAACTATAGGTGAGGTGCCTGGTGACTGCAAGGTGCCTAATGTTATAAGTTTAAGAAAAGCTGTAAGGAGAAACCAAGGAACTATAGACCTGTGAATCTGACTTAAATTGTGCTTAAATTGTTGGAGGCAATTATAAAAGATAGGATCCAAGGAATTTAGAGAGGCAAAAATTGACTCGGGAAAGTCGGCATGGTTTTGCATGAGGTAAATTGTGTCTCATAAATATGATAGAGTTTTTTGAGGAAGTTACTAAAAAGATTGATGATAGCAGTACAGTAGATGTGGTTTACTTGGATTTAATTAAAGCCTTTGACAAGGCTCCACATGGTACACTAATTGGTAAAATTAGGTGACATGGAATCAGAGTGAGCTTGCCAATGGGATACATTATTGGCCTATGGCAGGAGGCAGAGTTGTGGTCTGTGACCAGCAGTCCTCCACAGAGATCAGTTCTGGGTCCTCTTTAGTTTGTCATTTATATAAATGATTTTGGAGAGGGTATAGAAGGCATGGCTAGTAAGTTTGCAGACTACACCAAAGTTTGTTATATAGTAGGCAGTGAAGAAGGTTTTCTAAGATTACAAAGGGATTTTGATCAAATGGGTCAATGGGCTGAAAAATGGTAGATGGAGTTTAATCTGGATAAATGCGAGGTATTGCACTTTGGTACAATACATAATGGTAGGGGCTTTTACAATTAATGGTAGGGCCTTGGGTAGTGTTGCAGGTTCATAATCCTTTGAAGTTTGTATCATTTATTAACAGGGTGGTTAAAAAAGATGTTTGGCATGCTTGCCTTCATTGCTCAGTCCTTTGACTATAGGGGTTGGGAAGTCATGTTGAGGTTGTACAGGACATTGATGAGGCCATTTCTGGAATACTGTGTCCAGTTCAGGTGGCGCAATTATAAGCAGGATATTATTAAGGTGGAAAGGGTTCAGAAGAGATTGACCAGGACGTTGCCAGGTATGGAAGAGTTGAGTTACAAAGAATGGATGGATAGGCTGGGACCTTTTTCTCATGGGAGAGTAGGAGGTTGAGAAGCGACATGATAGAAGTTAATAAAATAATGAGGGGCACAGACAGAGTTAATGGCATCTGTCTTTTCCCTAGGTTGGGGGATTTCAAGACACAGGGTGCACGTTTTTAAGATGAGAGGAGAGAGATTTTAAAAAGATATGAGGGGCAAATGTTTTTACACAAAAGATGGTTCGCGTGTAGAATGAACTTCCTGAGGAAGTGGTGGATATGGGTACAATTACAATGTTTAAAAACTTTTGGATAAGTAAATGAATAGAAAAGGGTTAGAGGGATGTAGTCCAGGAGCAGGCAGGTTGGACTAGTTTAGTTTGTGATTATATTCGGCATGGACTGGTTAGACTGAAGGGTCTGTTTCCATTCTGGATGATTCTATGGCTCTATGTGACTTCATCATGTTTAACGTCCAGGTAATTTCCTGTGTGAATACCAAGCAGCATCACATCACTACATGACCTGTTATTAAGAGGTTAGAAATGACACATCTGGCACACAGCAACTGATCATTTTTGAGGTTGATACGAGTGTGACTTCAGAATGAGAACCAGCATCGGAAATTGAGTTGTATCACCTTGCCATCTGTCATTTCTTCCCCTTTGCCAAAGATACCAGGTTCATATTACAACAAGCCTGGTATACATTTAGCACAGGCACAAAGCCAGGAAGCTTGCCATTTCTGACCATTTCTGCTCTATTGTCGGCTGTCTTCTTCCTGGACGGGAGACAGTCAAGTATTACAGAAGATGAACTGGATGGCACAGCAATTACTGTTGGTGCAGTTGGGATGGTGTCTTGAGTGAGTATGTATGCCATCAGAGAGCTTGCAGGGGTTATGATGGGTAAGGGTGAGTCGGGACAATGTTGCAACAATGGCAGAACTTGAGCCTTGGTAGGAGCGGGGTGCTGCTCCTACGAACTGCCACCCACATGAGTGTAGGAGCAGGGAATAGAGTGAGAATGAGGTATTAAAGATAGGATGGTGGCAATTACATTGACAGAGTGAAAAAGCACATTGACCTTCTTCCTATAGTGCTGGGTATTGCTACAGATACTGACAGTATACTAACCTCAGACAGGCCTGGTATGGTCTGCTGTCATGGTTTCCTTGTTCATCCTGTGGGAAGACGAAGGCTGACTTTTGCACTATTCTGCCCAGCAAGATCTCCAGAACCACGCCAGCACACAGGGCACTGATTCCTCCCTGTCTGCCTATACAGGCAAATGCCAGGAACTGGGCAGTACAGTTCCTCACTGACAGTGATTAGCAGAAGTGCACAATGACCTTTTAAATACGGTGTCAATGCCAAGAATGCTGGTCGATTCTGAGATCTCCGGTGAGTGGTGACTTGCCCAGGGAGCTGTGCATGGTGAGATGGGCTGGAAAACAAACACAATGCTCACTTTAAGAGCTGAAAGCCCTATTAATAAATATGTCAAGTTTTGTAAGATACATTGAGAACACTTGCTCAGCCTCACTGAATCAACCTCAACGAGACTTGCACGGATCCAATAAACCCATAAAACTCAACCCTATTTCCAATCAATATGTAAAATAACACATTATGTCTCTGTGAGTAATACAAAAATATATTTCATTTTCTAACCAGCTTGTGATAAATCGATGTTTTGTTTCCTACAAGTTCTGATGCTGGGCACTGTTGCTGTCTGCAATCAGCCAGGTTCCTCCAAAATAAATAAAACCATGTCAGTGAGCTATTTATGAGGTTTACAAATCACACACTAGAGAACAAGGTGACATGTAAATGTGTGCATTGAGACTCAGAGCATGAACTATTTTGAGCTGTTGCAATTCATAACTGCAATCCAAGATCCAGACCTGACAACGAACTGCCACCCACATGACTAACACTCTTGTTACACTAGTATTTGTAGTCTGCATTTGTGCTCATAAAGGTAGTGCATGTCATAAAATTTCCATCACCAATCTACGACTGAATTCAAAGCAACTTGACTGAGCCCTACTCAGGTTGATGATATGACCATAAGACAGTGGAGCAGAAGTTAGCCCTCTCCCATTCCTTTCACTGCTCCCTGCCACCAACTGGATTCATTCCTCCCATTGACCAGCCAGGTTGTACCCTCTACCTGTCTTCACTTATCCCCACTTCACCACCCTGACCCCCATCCCTTTATCTGCAGGTCCCCCAACACCCACCCCCAGTCCTGAAGAAGGGTTACACCTGAAACGTCAACTTCTCCACCTCCAGATGCTGCCTAGGTTGCTTTGTTCTTCCAGCCTCCTGCTTGTCTATATCCTGCTCCACTATTCAATGAGATCATGGCTTAATTTCCTACATTCTCACCCCAGAACCTCGTCCTCCTACGATGTTGGTTCCAATGAGTAAAACAAGCTCCTGCTGTTCCCTCTCCCCTTTGAGAACATCCTGCACCCTCTCTGAGAAATCCTTGATCCTGGTTCCGAGGATGCAACACACTGTTCTGATATCTCGCTGCTGGAGGTAGAAACATCTGTCTGTGCCTCTAACTAGAGAGTCCCCGAACACAATCGACTACTGGGAACCTGAGTTACCCCTTGTTACATTAGAGCCCGTCTCAGTAGCAGAAACTTGGATGTTCGTGCTACATTCCTCTGAGAGTTCATCACCCTCTACATTTTCCAAAACAGCATAGTTATTTGAGATGGGGATAACCACAGGAGACTCCTACACTACCTGACTCCCTCTGCGACCTTTCCTAGAGGTAATCCATCTACCCAACCGTAACGGCAGTTTTTCTACCTTCCTGAAACTTCCTTCCATCACACCGCAACTCCTGTAAATTCCTCATTGCTTTGAACTGCTGTTCCAATGTATCCATGTGATTTAATAGGATTCACCAACAAACACACTTTCTGCAGACACAAGGATCAGTAACATTAAAATTTTCCCTAATTTCCAACATCTGACAGGAAGAATGCATCACTTCACTAAAGGCCATCTTTGCATCTTAACAACCTACAGACGTAGAATATGGCACACAGTCTAACTGCTCTAAAAACCTTGCTCTCGGATAACTTGGTACCTATGCTTCATATTTTCTAAAAGGTTTAATCAAGAGACAGATCTCAATAAAACATAACAAACAAACAAAAAACACTCTACTCACTATTGTAGATTTACTCAAAAAAATAGAGTATGGTTAGACTTAAAACAAAACTCGTAGCAGCTCCCCCGATGTGAACCGCTCCCATGTCAGCTGTGAATTTCACCGTTTATTTTTCTTAGGACATAGCAGAAGCAAATACTTCTTTGTTTTGTTGTTATTGCCTACCCCTAATTGCCCCTGAGAAGGTGGTGGTGAGCTGTTGTCAGGAACTGTTGCAGTCCATGTGCTGTAGGTAGACTCACAATGCCATTTGGAAAGGAATTCCAGGATTTAATCTAGTGACAGTGAAGGAACAGCGATATATTTCCAAGTCAGGGTGGTGAGTGGCTTGGAGGGGAACTTGCAGGTGAAAGTGTTTCTTTCTGCTGCCCTTACCCTTCTAACGGTGACTCAGTGGTTAGCACTGCTGCCTCACAGCACCAGGGTCCCAGGTTTGATTCCAGCCTTAGGTGGCTGTCTGTGTGGAGTTTGCACATTCTCCGCATGTCTGTGTACTCCGGTTTCCTCCTACAGTGTAAAGATGTGCAGGTCAGGTGAATTGGCCATGCTAAATTGCCCATAGTGATAGGTGCATTAGTTAGAGGGAAATGGGTCTGGGTAGGTTACTCTTTGGAGGGTCGGTGTGGACTGGTTTGGCCGAAGGGTCTGTTTCCACACTGTAGGGAATCTAATCTAATTTAATCTAAATGGAAGTGGACTTGGGCTTGGGGGATGTTATTGAAGGAGTTTTGGTGAATTTCTGCTGTGCATTTTGATGATAGTACACACTGCTGCTACTGAGCGTCAGTGGTAGAGGGAGTGAATGTTTGTGGATGTGATGTTAATCAAGCCAGCTGATTGGATCGTGTCAAGATTTTTGAGTATTGTTGAAGATGCACCCATCTAGGTTAGTGCGGAATATTCCATCACAGTCCTGACTTGTGCCTTGTAGATCGTGGACAGGCTTTCCGGAGTCAGGAGGTGAGTTATTCGCTGCAGTATTTCCAAACTCTGATCTGCTGTTGCAGCCACTGTATCTATATAGTGAGTCCAGTTGAGTTTCTGGTCAATATCTTCCATCTGAAGAAGATAGATCACTAATCAGGACAGCCCTCTGCAAGGACTGCTGTCTGATTCTGAATATTTTTGATGTATTCTATTTTTGGAGCTGTCCACCTTTGCTGTGTCAATTACCTGATGCTGGGTCAATCGCTTGTTTGAAATCATTTAGTCAATGAGCATGGGACAACTATTCACACATCAGAATAATAGTTGTCCCCTTTGCCCACGGTCATTGTAAAACATTTGTTTTCATTTTCCTGAAAGAAAACGCTTCCATTATTCCTAAAAAACTTGGAGTTCTTTAGGAAAAATGGAAGCGGCCTATTTTCTTTAACTTGCCTTTCATTCTTGTTTAAGAAGTTACTTTGTTTGGGGAAAGGAAAATAACTGCAACATCAATGATTCCATGAGGCTTCATGGAAAATTTCAGTTTAAAAGGTTGCTAATTTACAAACTTAGACCCTCTTTCACTACTGCTTGTATTTCCCAATGTTTTTCCTGTTCTACACATTATTGTTTTCAACCTCATTGTGGCTT
This sequence comes from Hemiscyllium ocellatum, assembly GCF_020745735.1. Lineage (NCBI taxonomy): Eukaryota > Metazoa > Chordata > Chondrichthyes > Orectolobiformes > Hemiscylliidae > Hemiscyllium > Hemiscyllium ocellatum. Next base: position 38,720,876 of record NC_083425.1, read on the forward strand.
TTGTCATGGATGCTGTCAATAGATGCCTAGCACAACAATGCAAGAACAAAGGCTGAACAATTTGTAGCCACCTTCAGCTGAGTGGATGATCCATTGTAGCCTCATTCTGAGGTTCCCAGTATCACAGATGGCCGTCTTCAACCAATCTGATTCAGTCCATTAGCTATCAAGAAATGGATGAAGGTGTTGGATAGCACAAGGGTTCAGAGCTCTGACAACAACCCAGCACTAATGGTGAAGATTTATACTCCAGATATATACATCCCCCTAGCCAAGCATCAACCTGACAATGTAAAAAAACAGAACAAGTGAGGGAACATAAAGGTTTGTCCACATTTGCGTGTCCAAAAAGACAGAGCATGCAGTGTTCACCAGCATGATAAAGGACTTCAGAGACTGGTAGGCATCATAGGGGCTGAGTGCATCATCATCCTGCCAATGTTATTCTGATTTTGTATGTTTGTATTCTTTCTCAAAATGTTCTTTAACCATTAGTTTGCTCTTTTGTTACAGGCCTCCATCAGTGGCTGTTTAACCCATTTTTGTTTTGACTAAAGGAGTAGAAGCAGGGAGATTTGCTGATGATTGCACAATGTTCAACACCAGTCATGATACCTCAAATATTAAAGTAGGCCATGTCCATACACATCAAGTCCTGAACAACATCAAGCTGGAAGGTTCGTTTTCAGACATTTTGTCACCATATTAGGTAACATCCTCAGTGAGTCTCCGGTGAAGCACTGGTGGTCTGGCCTGCTTTTTATTTAGGTTTCTTTGGGTTGGTGATGTCATTTCCCATGGTGACATCATCTCCTGTTCTTTTTCTCAGGTGGTGGTAAATGGGATCCGAGTCAATGTTTTTGTTGAGAGTTCTTGTTGGAGTGCCATGCTTCTAGGGATTCTCGCACGTGTCTTTGTTTAGTTTGTCCTAGGGTAGAAGTGGTGTCCTTCCTCATCTCTATGTCAAGATACTAATGAGAGTGAGTCATGTCTTTTTGTGGCTAGTTGATGTTCATGGTGGCTAGTTTTCTGTCTGTTTGTCCAATGTAGTGTTTGTTACAGTTCTTGCAAGGTATTTTGTAAATGACATTAGTTTTTGCTTGTTATCTGTATAGGATCTTTCAAGTTCTTTAGCTGCTATTTTAGTGTGTTGGTGGGTTTGTGGGCTATTATGATGCCAAGAGGTCTGAGTAGTCTGGCATTTCTGAGATGTCTTTGATGCAGGGGAGAGTGGCTAGAGTTTCTGGACACATGTTGTCCACTTGTTTGGTTTTGTTGCTGAGAAACGGTTGGACTGTGTTCATTGGGTACTCGCTCTTTTTGAATACACTGTATAGGTGATCTTCTTCTACTCTGCTTAGTTCCTCTCTGCTGCAGTGTGTGATGGCTCATTGAAATAATGTTCTAATGCAGCTCCGTTTGTGGGTGTTGAGATGATTGCTCAGTATTTGGTCAGTATGTGTTGTTCTCTGTTGACGCTGGTTTGAAGTTCCCCATTGGTTGTTCACTCTATTACGGCATCTAGGAATGGCAGTTTGTTGTTGTTTTCCTCCTTTTTAGCGAATTTTATGCCAGTAATGGTATTATTAGTGGTCTTGAAGGTTTCCTCTAATTTGTTTTGTTTAGTGATGACAAATGTGTCATCCATGTAGCGGACCCAAAGTTTGGTTGGACAGAGCTATTTGTTAGAATCTCTGTGTTACTGCCTCTGCTAAGAACCTGATATTGGAGATCCCATGGGTGTTCTGTTGGTTTGTCTGTAGGTTTTGTTGTTGAAGGTGAAGTGGATGGTAAGGCATAGGTCCACTAGCTTGGCGATATTGTCCTTGCTGATGAAGTTGGTGGTGTTTGGTGTATGTGTCTTCAGGTCTTCTAATAGGGTAGTCAGTGTTTCCTTGGCCAGGTCCCTAGAGCCTGTCCACCATCTACAAGGCACAAGTCAAGGGTGTGAAGGAATATTCTGCACTTGACCAGATGGTTGTAACTCCAACAACATTCATGAAGCTTGGTGCAGTCCAAGACAAAGTGTCCCACTGGATTGGCCTACTATCACTGACTTCAATATTCACTCCCTTCATTACTAGCACACAATAACAACAGTATGTACCATCTACAAAATGCAGATTCCTCAAGAGCCCTTGAACAGCATCTCCTAAACCATGATCTCTACCACTCTTAGGATAGGGCAGCAGATACATGGGAGCACCATCACCTGCAGGGTCCCTCCAAATCACACTCATCCCGATTTGAAACTGCATCAATTATTCCAGTGCCACTGGAACAAAATCTTGGCTATCCATTCCTAACAGCTTTGTGGATGCATCTTCACCCAAACTCTGTACCAGTTCAAGAAGTCAGCTCAACACCCACCTTCTCCAGAGCTTTCAGGTGGAATGGTGAAGCAGACTCAATGGGCTGAATGACCTACATCTGCTCCAATTTCTTATGTTCTTAATCAGGGATGCCATAAATGCCAGACTAGCCAGCAATGCCCACGTCTCATAAATGAATTAAAAATAAAATTGTTGTCCCAGATTAGCAGTATCACTTTCAAGGGATGATTGGTCCGGATAATTTATTTTCCAGAAATTAAAATTCATGTTTTCAAATACCCAGTGTTGCATCCTCCATACCTTTATAATCTCTTCCAATCCTGTAATTCTCCACAATCTCTGCTCTGCCCTCCGCTTGCATCATTGGTGGCTGTACCTTTGGTTGTCTGGCTCTAATCTTTGGAGGTTCTTACCAAAAACTCTCTCACTCACCACCTCCCCTTTAAAATTTAGTTATCTGACTATATGCTTTTGTTCAACCTCTCTAATATTTCCTCGTGTGGTTTTGTATCAAATTCTGTTCATGAACACTTCTGTGAAGCATCTCTGGATTTTTTATGTTTAGTATGCTATTTAAATGTGAATTGCTACTGTTAATGAGTTAACGATACAGTCTATTGTGTTTTCCTATTTGTGTTATTTCACTGTAGGCAACATTATATGATGTTAACGGCTTCATATGAATACATGTAGTTGTTGACGGAGCACTTCAATAACACACAGAGTTTGAACTAATACAGTTTGATTGAAACTTACTCTGTGAGGGTAGCCAAGTACACATCTCAATCAAGTCTAGTGGACAAATTGATGATGTTTTCAGCTTTCAACCATTACTTCTAAAAGAAAAACAATCCATATTATAAATAACTACAACAGTGAACAAAAAGGATAGCGTTCTCAAATAATTTCGGAGATGACCCATTCTGGATTATAAAACAACTTTGTTATCCACACCCAACAATAGCAGAAAGTCTGGAGAAGAAATAACAACAAAGGAAAAGGACTAAGCAGACCAAAGTCGTTATGTACTTTCATTGTTTTGTAAGTTTCTCCAGTAATGAAGTTTGGAGTGGGAGCAACAAGAATTAGTCTAGACAGAAATTCCAGTGAAAACGAATGTATACTATGAAACAAAAGCTAATTGGGTTCATGGTTTATCTCTGCCCACTTGCCACAGAACTGCTCATTTCCCCTGCTTGGGCAATATGTTGACAAATTGCAAACAACAGAATTTAATTATATTCTGAAATGTTACATTTTACCATGGAAACCATACCTTTTCCAGATGTTAGCAGACCATATGTTAGTCCGGTTCAGATCTCTATTTTCCTGATGATATTCGATGACAGATACAAAAATTGTTCAACTATTTCTAAAATAATAATTGCTACTGTAATAATTAATGTCATCATGTTACAGCAAAAAATCCTTTGCAAAAGGCAGTTGTTATATTTCTCTTGATAATCCATTTACCTCATGTTCTCATCTCAACCATGATTGCTACAACATATTTACTGTTTATTCATCTCATTGCTGCTTGCAAAATTTTGTATTTATTTACCTACATTATAAAAGCTTCTGCAATTCATAGTATTTATATCATGCCTTTAAAGTGGAAAAAGCCTCAGGGTGTCTTATACAAGGCTTACTGATAAAAGTGTGATTAAAAAAAACACAGGAGGCATGGTACAGGAGTTAGGAGAGGTGACTGGAAGCTGGGCTAAAATTATGGCTCTTTAAATGTGGAAAGAATAGTGGACAGGTGTGGAGGTTTAAGTAGGGAGAAAAGACAAAAGAACCAAGATTGCTGGAGGCTCTTCCATTGGTGCTAAAGCAAAGATTTGGTGGAAATGCAAACAAAGCTGAAATCAGACGACAAAAGTGTACAAATAAGATGGCTAAGGTATGATGAAGGTGAAGGACTTAACTTAAACATATTGGTATTGGGAAATCAGTGCAGGCACTAGGTTGATGAGTGAATTGGGCAGAGTGCAGGATATAAGTAGGTAAGTGTTTAGTAAATGAAAGTTTAAAAGGGATGATGAATGGGAGAACTTTGCTAAGATTTGAAACTAGATTGCACACATTGACATCTCTGATGGCATAACTTTTCCATTTATCAAAGTCAAACACTCCACTGATTTAAAACCTTAAATCACCTTGTGTAGCCCATTCATGAAATTTCGAATTCAGCTAAATTCAAATCACTTTGGATATGTGCATTTGTTTTAATAATTAATCACACAGAAAGACAAAATATCTCACTGGGAATGCACTATCGTTAGTGGTCAGCATTTATGAGTGGAGACATATCCCCAAAGGAAACAGTTGAAAATAATAACTGTGCATACCTAATTGGTACATCCAAATCTTTATGGCCTCATAGTGAGTGCTCATTTTATCTTAGTGACCTAGTGGTTAGAGACACATCTGTAATCCTTACTGGTCTAATGAATGTGGCTCCATTTCCTGCGAGTTGGGTTGTATCTCTGTTCTCAAGTATTTTAGTAGTGACTATGTGTCTAGTCCTTGGTAGCTTACACTTGTATTCTCTGACACCCACCACACATTTTATTACTTATAAATGGGCAGTGTACATGAAATTATAGTTAATTATTTTGCTTTACGTTCACCCTAATATTATTGTGTTTATGTTTTTTGCCATAGACTTAGAATTCCCCATTGTGCACCATAATTACTTAAGACAATGTATGCTGACAATTTTGATGAGAGAGCAAACTTTTCGTTCCCTTGTTCAATCCCTTTCTCTATGAGGTAGAACTCTTATAAATTTCAGCTGTCATGTGAACAAAACTATTTGAATTATGACACATAATGAGTTTTAGAAACACAAAGTTTCAGATCAGACGTTTTTCAAAGCAGAGAAACTTCATTTCTGTGTGGGAACTGTTTCAAATCTAAACTATGCGAAATAAATTATGACTATAGTGGAGATACCAGAAAAACAGCATTTATTGAGTCAATATCCCATTAAAAACAGAACATGTTGAAAGATTATAAGGGTGGTTTACACAATAGTTGACTGAAATGAAACCCTGACTCAATGGGAATAAGATTATGTTTGTTGATAGTTATGAATACTGTGGTTTGGAGTGAAGAAAGTAATTGTTGATACCACAAGTGAACAATGACAATCACTTATCCTTATGAACAACTTAAGCTTTACAATTGTATTCCAAATCTTTAAATGGCCTACACCTATTTCTTATATCAGCAACATCACACTGAGATATGACATTACCTTTTGGAACTGATTTTTTCGAAATTTTCCATATACATGAATCTATGAGCTTAAGTGCCCAGCTATACAATTCATGGGTATTTCTCCATCTTCATTACAGCTACCAAATTTCCTCCTTAAACCAGTAAAGATGAATAGCTTGTTTCAATGCTGTATCGCAGAATTCCCCACACATGCATTCGCTATCTAAAGAGAAAGGTTAATATGCTCTTAAACCACTATTAGTCAGAGGTCACACAACACCAGGTTCTAGTCCAATAGGTTTATTTGAAATCACAAGCTTTCGGAGTGTTGCACCTTTGTCAGGTGAAACCACCTGATGAAGGAGCGATGCTTCGAAAGCTTGTGATTTCAAATAAACGTGTTGGACTAGAGACTGGTGTTGTGTGACTTCTGACTTTGCTCACTCCGGTCTAACACTGGCACCTCCAGATCATAAAACATTATTGACATTCAAGTTCCTAAATATTCGATAACCAACGAGCCATGAAACTAAATTACTTAAATAAAAAAAAAGCTGACCTTTATTGTCAAATAAATGTTCCATTACCCATCAGATCTGCATCTACTTTGAATGTCATCCATGAGAAGTAGAGTAAGCTTGAAATAGTAGCAGTGAATATCATACAGGTTTGTGGAGGTGCATGTAATGCTGATCCACTGAAAATCAATTACAGCTCCTGGTCCACATAAATGGACAATGCACATTTTGGACACAACATTAGCCGCAAAATCTCAGGTTCAGTTCCTGGCTTGTATAACATATGCTGGCACTAGATATGAAGCACTAGTTCATTTGCAACCACAAGCCTCAGAGTCCAGGCTCAGGAGGAGCAAGCACATGAAATGAAATTACTCATCCAATTTACTATGAAGTAATCTTTGCTGACTGAAAAGCCCACCAACATTCTTTGTTTAGGCCCACATAAGAAGAATGGCTACTTGGCTGAGGTAATAAAGGTCAGGTACCAGAGCCAGAGCAATGTATTTTTAACATGGGAAAGAAAATTGGAAAACATACCCCAGCATGGAAAGGGCATAACCTACAGCATTTTGTCACCATAAAGAAAAGCAATTCTTGAAAAATCCTTCATTACAATACTTCACAAATACAGTTAATATGCTCTCCACACTTACAATATCTGTAATGCAATTTTTCTATTTTTCATACCAGAATTAACTGAACTAATATACATTTGTTCTCCACAAAAATAAATACGACTTGTTTTGTTCTACAGAGAGAAGATCAAATGTTAACAGTACTCGAAAAGTAATACAAACTATAAGGTCAAATATATGTCGAATACTGTACCATTCCAATCAATTATGTCTTTCCTCATTGAATCTTTGAAGAGATCATTAGCTGCTGAAAGAGAAATGAAAGGTCCTCCATGGATATAATACAGCTGCTGTAAATTTCTTCAAACTACTGCCTATTCCCTTGTTATGATTTTGTTTTGCTGTATCCAGCTACTACTGATATGAATTTACAGTCTCCTTGGGTTAAATAGTTTCTGACAAGATGCTGAAACAAGGTTGTGCCACCATAACAGTACAAGTGCAGGATGACAGCTTCTGTCAGATGGATACAAGCTGTTTTTTAGTTACAAAAAGCTACAGTGCAGACTTCTCCAAAAATACATTCAATTTTCACTTGCGAAATGTTATATCCCAATGTACACATGAGTCAGGGATGCATAATGACATGTGGTTTTGTGAAGGACAGGGAGGGATAAAATGAAATCATTAAGCTGTTGCCTGTCTTAGACACAGTCATGAAATTCTATATTGTGACTTTCAAAGCGTCACCTATTCCCAAAGTATCAGTTCACGTTTTTTTTGCCTTGTGGCAGCTGTTTTTCTATTATCCCTTTGGGGCCTACAGTAGTGTTTCTGAGTTACTCAATATCCCAAGGTTAGCATCTATGGATTGAATGCTTTTGAGATGTTCTATACAATTTGTACTTCATGCAGTGTAGCTTACAAAGCCCATTCCACGTATTATTCAAATGCATTAAGTAAGAAGCATCTTTAACTGCCAAGAAATCTTCAGATTTGGTCATCTCAGATTTCTCCTTCCCGTACCAACCATATCTTGCATCAGTTATACTTTGTGATTAGTATACCATGTAACATGGCTCTGTCCCCACACAAACTCACTGTATTAAAGTGTATGTTAATCTACATAGCAGAAACACCACCAAGGTACTTCAGTACATTAAACAATCCTGCATAGTATATCTTTATACAATTATTCTGTTAACTGAATGCTTTAATGCCTCATCATTTTATTCATTTTCTGAGAATATAATTAATCAATGCCTCAAATTATGTGCTTCAGTTTCAGTTTCAATACAGTTCTGAGGGAGTGCCGCACCGCTGACAGTTCTACAGATGAATTATTGAACCAGCATTCCCAAATTCTGGTTCAGTTCGAAGTGGAGGATTCCTTAGCATTAGTCAAAGGAGTTGGGGAGCTCTTGCAGTGTACCACATATCCTAACCAATACCACCAAAATAAATTTGCTTACTGCTGTTTAATGGATCTTGCTTTGTCAAGACTGATGTAACAAATTCCCACATAACAACAATAACCACATTTGAAAAGTAACTCATTGACAGTGAAGTGTTTTTGAATGCCTGGAAGCAATGGAAGGTGCTTACATAAATTTCAAATTACTCCTTATTTTAATATAAAATGGTTTCCATAACAACAAATTTAGGTTGTCAATACCACAAATAGAAATCACTTTGTGCTGCTATTTTTATTTGTTCTTGCTGTAATTTGCTAGAAATTTAATTTAATAAGTATCAATTTACCATAAAGCTCACTGAGCAGTTACTTTGCATCCACATATAATTGAGGGTATGTATTCAGCAAACTGAAAGCTAAACAAAATAAGAACCTGAACAGTTTAATTAGTTAATATTAAAATCAAAATTAAGATACAAACCTGCCGATAACAAAAAAAACTTTTGTTACTTCTCGAACCAAGTTGGTATACACTACAGCTCACAAAATAAACAACTCAACACTTTGTCTTTTCTAAATTAACCATTATCAGATTTGTATCCAGCAATGAAAGTTAAACTTTGATGCAGGCTAATATTAAACTAACAAACATTTTGGTTCACTAATGTCCTTCAGAGAAGGAAATCTGCCATCCTTAACCTAGTCTGGACTACATGTGACTCCAGACTCAGCGATGTGATTGACCCTTAACTGAAACACACCAACAAGCCACTCAGTTCAAAGTCAATTAGCGATGGGCAACAAAATCATTGATGGTCACATGCCATGAAAGGATGGAAAGAAATGAGGTTATAAAATTTAGAGTGGAGTAATTTGATCACTTAACCAGACTGCTTATCCAGATTTGTATGGATTCACAGGGCAAGAAGTTCTGCAGTCCATTACACACATGGCCTGGAAGGTTTCCTTCACTCAGGAATGCTGTATCCATCATATATGTTCCAGCCCTTGGCACCATGTGCCAGGAGAACCAATGCAAGCCTATGGAGCATGGAAAAAATTTCTCTTCCTAGATCTTTATATTTTAACAGTATAATTATTCAACTGTGTATCACATTTTAAATATAGCAGTAAGCAATCTATCAATTTTTTTTAACATAGAGAAACCACTTAGAGTGAAGCAATCAAAATTAAACTACACTGATGCATATAGTTCATGTTGTACAGGAATAGTATTTATAGAGGGTACAGTACTTTAGGTGCACAAATATTAGTATTTTCAGCAAGTAAAGATGTAAAAGCTCTGAATCCACTTTTACAGTAAGTAATCATTTTTCAAAGTGTATGGAATCTAAGAATTCTCTTAAAACTTCCTATGACAGCAATCTACCACAAATCAGGTGTAAACACCTTAATGATCTGATACAGCCTGTATTCCTTTGAAATGAATATACAGTGGATTGACAATAATTTAAATTAATTGAGATCCAGGCATCTAGACAGTGAGAACTCACATCCATTTGTCTCAAATGGGCCAAATGTTTACTTTTGAGGCAGGTAACGCAAGTCAGGAAATTTCCCAGCTTTCTGAACCCACATTGGGAGAATGGCAAGAAGAGTGATCACTCTATCCCTGGATAGTCTCATTGGAAGAATATCAGACCCAACTTCTGCTCTGGAGGAATGGGATGGAGTCAGCTTTGCCAAGCCCAGATACAGATCGGAAGGTGGTCTTACAGACTGCCAAGAGCAGAGACCGTCTATTTGAAAAGGAGTTCATCCCAGTTATTCCCTGGAATTTTAAGTCCTCTAGCACTCTTGCCTCAAAAACCAACAACCAAATCCTACATCTCCCTACTCAATCTCCATATCACTGTGACAATTTATGCCAATCAATGCCTCCACCCTATTCCCCATCCACTCTATGCCAACTCACCTAGAATTCACCAGAGTTGTTCATCTCTTGAGTCATATTAAAGCAAAAGGAAATAAAGATCTAAATATCTATAACAGCATTAAGCGTAGAAAAACCAGTCAAAATATTCAAATCCCTCAAATGTTTAATCCCTGATCCAACTGCACCTCAAATGAAGTCATTCCATTAAACCCTACACAACAATTCCTGATGAAGGGCTTATGCCCGAAACGTCGAATTTCCTATTCCTTGGATGCTGCCTGACTTGCTGTGCTTTAACCAGCAACACATTTTCAGCTGTGATCTCCAGCATCTGCAGACCTCATTTTTTACCCCACAACAATTACCACCCCACAAGTCTACTCTTGATCATTGGTAAAGTGATGGATGGTATTTACTGTACTGTCAGGCAGCACCTGCTCAGTGACGCCCAGTCTGGGTTCCACCAGAGCTACTCAGCTCCTGACTTCATTACAGCCTTGGTTCAAACATGGAGAAATGGGCTTAGTTCCAAGGGTGAGATGACAGTGACAGCCTTTGAATCAAGGCTGTATTTGATCAGGTGTGTAAAGAAGGAGCCCGAGCAAAACTGCAATCAGTGGGCATCAGGGGTAAACTCTCTGCTGGTTAGAATCATACCTGGAACATAAAAAGATGCTTGTCATTTCAGTCATCTCAGTTGCAGGACATCTCTGCAGGAGTTTCTCAGCTTAGTGTCCTCGGCCCAACCATCTTTAGTTGCTTCCTCAATGACCTTCCTTCAGTTACCAAGTCAGAAGTGGGGAAGTTCACCAATGATTGCACAATGTTCAACACCATTCACAAATTCTCAGATATTGAAGCAGTCCGTTTTCAAATTCAGCAAGACCTGGACAATATTCAGGCTTGGGCTGACAGATGGTAGGTAATATTCACATTAAACAAATGCAAGGCAATGACCACCTCCAGTAAGAAACAATTCAACCATTGCCCCTTAACAATAGAGTTATATCAATAATTCTCCACTATCGACATCCTGGGAACCCATTGAACAGAAATTGAACTGGGCCAGCCATATGAACACAAAGCTACAAGAGCGGATCAGAGGCAAGGAATACTGTACTGAGTAATTCACGTCCCAACTGCGCAAATATTGTCCACCATTTATAAGGCATAAATAAGAAATGTAACAGAATTTTCCCCATTTATTTGCATTAGTGCAGCTCTAATAACACTCAAGATGTTTGACACCATTCAGGACAAAATAGACCATAGATTGGCTCAAACATCCATTCTTACCACCTTCCAGTTGCAACAATGTATCATGTATAATATGCTCTGCAGAAATTCACCATTCTTTAGACAGCATCTTCTAAACCTGCAACTACTACCATCTGGAGGTGGAAAGGCAGCAGATACAAGAAACATCACCACCTGTACATTCCCTTCCAAGCCATTCACTAGCTGGATGTGGAACTATATGGTTGTTCCTTCATTGTCACTCAGGCAGAATCCTGGAATTCCCTCCCTAATGGCATTGTGGGTCTACTTGTAGTACATGGTCTGCTGCTGTTTAAGAAGACAGCCCACCACCACCTTCTTAAGGGCAATTAAAGACGGTCAATAAATGTTGGCCCAACCAGTGAGTCATGTCCCATTTTTGAATAAAAACAAAATATTTGAATAGTCAATAAATCTGTAAACCTAGCAAATGTAGAGATAATTATAGGTTGTGGAAACTAGGCAAGTAATAATGATGACATAAAGATAACTCTTAGAGTAAAGTCAGTAAATAACTATTGCAGTTTTCTTTTTAATTTTTAAAGGGCTGGGGATTTAAATAACAACAAAGGTTGATAGCACTCCGGACCAGAACAGCTCTTCGCAAACATTTTTACTGTACAGTAAATAACATGTTTATGAAAATAATCCCAAATGGAGTCTGTCAGGAATGGATGTGGGGCTTCTAAAACTGGTCCCTGGTAGGCTTATTGCCTGAACTTATGGGCAGCAGTATCCTTATTTACATTTGTGGTTAAATCAATTGATTAAAATCAAGCATGTTATGATGCTTTGGAGAACTGATTGGGCGAACCAGTAGATTAAACATGTCATTGAAATATTCGCAGAGTCTTCATGTTTTGTGAAAATCTGGGCCAATATATCTCTGACCCAGTTTCTGGTTTAGTCTCCCCTCTCTAAATAAATGTATTGCATGTTCAATACTATTAATGCACATAGGAACCATTTTATTACTGTGTGCAAAAACATTCAGCTAACACACAACTATTCAACATAAACTATCCAACCTTTGATATAAATTCAGTGAGTGGAACATAGAACACAGAACAGTAGAGCACAGGAACAGGCCATTTGGTGTTCCATACCTGTCTAAACATGATGCTATTCTAAACCAATCCCATCTGCCTGCGTATGGTCCACATCCTCTGTTTCCTGTCTGCTGCTACATCAAATCAAACTTCCTTATCATGATACATTAGAGTTGATTCCAATAATAAATAAGTGAGTAAATATACTTGAGAATGTTTTAAATTGATAAAAAATTGTAACATTCTTTGGAGTTTGCAATTTCTGCCTCATTCTATTTTATAATTACCTTGTTTTGGATAACTGACTAAAGTGGCATCACTGATATCTGGCTCAACCTATATGTCAGGTAGGAATAAGTGAGGACTGCAGATGCTGGAGATCAGAGTTGAGAATGTGGTGCTGGAAAAGCACAGCGGGTCAGGCAGCATCTGAGGAGCAGGAGAATCCTAATCCAATCCCTAACCACCCGATGCCTGGAGGTAGAATGCCTCATCTTCTGCCTTGGGATTCTGCAATCACATGGGATCAATGTGGATTTCACCAGTTTTCTTGTTTCCCCTCCCCCCCCCCCAACTTTATCCCAGTCTGAAGTCTCCAACTCAGCACTGCCCACTTGACCTGCAAGTCTTTCTTCTCACCTATCTGCTCCACCCTCCTCTCCGAGCTATCACCTTCCCCTCCACCTTCATCTATCTATCACATTCCCAGCTACCTCCCCGCCAGCCCCATCCTCACTCCCATTTATTTCACAGCACCACCCCCTCCCCCCCCAACACCCCCCCCCGGCCCACAAGCCTATTCCTGATGAAATGTTGACTTTCCTGCTCCTCTGATGCTGCCTGGCCTGCTAAGCTCTTCCAGCTCTCGACTCATTCTGTACATCATACAAAGCATGATAAGTCAATAACAGAAAATTGCCAAACTATGAATTCCTCCCTCAATGTAGTCTTACACCAATGGATTGAATGATAGTGTTCTACAACTGATGGACTCTGACTTTTTGGCAATACACTTACTTGCGTAGGAACCTACCTGTCAAGAACATTCACCAATGCCTGGAATGTACCTTCACTAGATATAAGCTGCTTCCATTTAAAACCACCTCCATGTTGCACATAGGAACCATTTTATTACTGTATGCAAAAACATTCAGCCAACACACAACTATGTTGGCTGGAGCTGTGGGAAAGATTTGGTTCTTATTTGGCAATTGGTTGATGGTACTAACCTCAACATTTAACAGTCTCTGCATACAGAATCCCTGAGCCAGTTACTTCTTCTCACATCGCCTGCATTTTTATAGCTGGGAGTCTGCAGAGATCAAACAATAGTTGTTAGCTACTTCCCATTTGTAAATAATTATATATGGTCTGTTTGAATGTGTGCTGTGGGCTCAGAGAGAGAAAAAAATCAACAATGGGGAGTTCTGTCAGCATTGCACTCTGTCATTCCACTTTGTATTATTTCAAGAGCTAGAGATTTGGAAGACAAGATACTTCTCTGGCTGTTCATGTCAATGAATAATGAATTACAAATCCATTTTTAAACTCACTGATAAAAAGTCTGCACTCCTGGGTCCAACATTTTCAGAGACAGATAAAGTTTCTTTATTCTGCCCTAATAATGCAATTGACCTATTGTACAAACATAGAACAGCTGAGAGACAGCAACTACTGTGAAACACTGACATAGCAGAATTGAAGATCAAACAAATAGGAAATTTAAACAACCAAAGTGATAGTTTCCAGAGACAGTCATTCATTGGTAATGAAGTGCATTATAAACATTAGTCTTTTATGTTTTTTCTTTTAGTTGCTTGTGTTCGGATAGGTGTATTGTGGCAGCAGTATCCTCATTTATATTTGTGGTTAAATCAATGGATTAAAGTTAATCATGTTGCGAAACGTGCAGTGACTGATAGAGTAAATCAATGGATTTAGAATGTTATGTCAACATTGGTGGGGGGGAGCTGTGGGTATGGGGGTACCAGTTTGTCAGCTGGAAGGTTATAGTGATCAACTTGTGCTCGAGCAAAGCAAAGGCGATCAGCATCATCGGCAACACAATTTGCAAAGCTCCCCTACATGTACCAATGTGACTTCAAGGCAGTTGGCTTAATGGTGCTTCTTGGCACAACATCAACATTGGCTTCATGAAGAATTGGTTTTCTGTCCCAAATATTCATGGATGACCTGACTGGCTTTGTGGAGTTGATTACCGAAAGGACAGTAATGGATTATCCTCATTCGCCCAGCCAGAGTGGGTAAAATAAATCCACCCCACTATTTTCATTGATTAAATACTCTAATGTTCAGCACCGATGTGCCACTTGGTGTTTCATTATGGTTTGAGTTTATATCTTATTCCAATTATTCAAATCAGCAGAACTAATTGGCAACCTTCAGTCAGAAGAAACTTTCAGCTCATCAGTTGTGATTCATATTTAAACTCAAGACTAAAAGAATCAAATGCTTCCCTGTGCAATTTGTTTAAAGATGAGAGCCTGAGGTTAGGCACATCTTGAGTTTTACAATCCAAATGCAATGAACAATCGGGACATTTAACATTAAGTAGGTTTCTTTATTCCAGTTTAATTTCATGGCAAATTAAAATTATTAGCTTTTGTGGATTTAGTTTTGAAGCTGTCAGCACTGAAATTTACAGTAAATTCATATGCTTTTACTAATCTCATTAGGATTTTCAGAAGTAATTATACTTAGCTGACAAGTGACTGACCTCTTTGTTATCAAGGATGCATGCTAAGTACCCTCACAACAGACAAACTGCCATAAGAAGGCTTGTAAATGTTCTCAGTTGATGAAGCAGATTTTCCTGTCTCCAAACAAAAATCTGGAAAAACTAAGCTGAAACATATCTTACTTTTAGGGGAGATGCTAGAGGTGAGAATACTTTTCCCTAGTGAGTAGCAAAACAGAGATGATTCAATCATTTAAAAGAAATAATGAATCATAATTTAAAGCAGAGGAAGAGCCATTGACAGAGAGCAAAGCTATGAGATCAGCTTTGCATAGATCTAGTTTAAAATCAGCATTGCAATGAAGGGCTGAATGATCTACTTTGTGTCATGAATTCTCCTGGATTTATAGCACTCATAATTACTAGGTGGTACAGTGGCTCAGTGGTTAGCATTGTTGCTTCACTGCTGTAGGGACGTGGGTTTGTCTCCTGCCTTGGGTGACTGTGTGGAGTTTGGACATTCTCCCTGTGGGTTTCCTCAGTGTGGTTTGATTTCCTCCCACAATCCAAAGGTGTGCAGGTTAGGTGAATTGGCAATACTAAATTGCCCATAGTCAGGGGTAAATATAGGGTAGGGGAATGGGTCTGGGTGGGTTAATCTTCAGAGGGTCAGTGTGGACTTATTGGGCTGAAGGCCCTGTTTCCATACTGTAGGGAATCTAATCTATTCTGCAAACAGTAGCTGGAATTGCATGGAAATGCCATAAGTATATGCAAAAGGAGCAAACGTGAATTTTAATTGAATACTTTAGATGTATTTAATCTTTTGAGTAGCTCAAGCTATTCATCTGACCAGCCCATTAATGACTCAATTCAAGATATTTAATTCAAGGAAATACATCCTCCTTACTTGACAGAAGGTCAACATTACTTCTATCATGAATTTTACTTTTCCTATCTTAGCCACACTTGACCTCTCTTCTGATATTGATCAGCTCAAGTCTGGTGAGGACTGAACAAAATGGAGAATCCTCACCAGCTCAACAAAATATTGCTCAGAAGTTGGAAGAATGAGCGATCAAAGCATTTTCCACTACATCATTTTTCTGAAATTTAAAAAAAAGCATTACTTATATATCTAGCCAAAATTCCTAACTCTTGATACTTAACAGCCACTTGTTATTGAAGTCTACCTTGCCCTTGTGCAAGCCTTATGTGTAGAATCAGAGAATATCACACCATTGAAGGTGACTGTTAATCTGTGTATGTCAATGTGACGTCAAGATTACCAATTTACAGACTGCATTCCCAGCAATTCCACACTCCAATATACATGGTATTCAGAAGGAACAGTACAGTCTAGTTCAAGAAGTTATTGAGACAAATAATTGTGCAGCAGGTGGAGAATTCTAATTCTAATAAAAAACTATTAAGAGATCAGTTTTAATTCAAATTCTAATAACAAAAACTATTAGAGATCTTTACACAGCTCCCCAAGAATAAATGCGCAAATAAAGGAGAACCTCACATGTGGTAAACTTGGAAGGCAAAGTTGCAAAATATATCAATGACAATCATCAGAATGAATTTTCAGCTTCTCAAAGATTTAACCAAATCTTTGTCCTGAGACAAGCAAGAAAATTAAGCATTGCAGATTTGAAAGTCCTCCCTGGATGGTGTTCTAGGTTAACGGGAATAATTAACGTTATACTGTGACTGAAGAAAAAGATTGCGCAGCATCTTTCAATAAAAATGTATGGCAGGTTTATCATATTTCAACAGTTCATAATCAAAAGTTGACATAACAAATGGATACAGATTGGTTTGTATTAGGAACATTGAGAGACTCCCATGAATTTTGATGTACCAGAGTGAGGCAATGTTGAAGAGAAAAGGTTATTGGTGGCAAATGTCATGAAAAGAATAGATTCTTGTTTAATTGGTGTATATGTCTGCCAGGACAAAACTTTAGTCAGTGGTAACATGCAAGAGAAAAGTCCTCCCGAAACAGTGATTAGTAAAAGGATGAGCTTTCCATGTTCACAATAAAGGTACATGGATAAAAGTAGTGCAAAAGTATGGATGAAGAAAATTTTGAGTTTTCAGCCAGGGGTTTGCATAAAAGAAAAAATGCTTTCTTATCTATGACATGTTCAGACCACACCCTGAAATAATGTTTTTATGGAGGTTAGGTTGCAAACAGTGATATTGGAGAGATTCCTGAGAGTCTAATTAGCATTGTTCACCTTTTTGAAATGTCTCTGCAAACCAGCCCCTTTGAAAATAGCAAGAAAAATAAAGGTATGATCAGAGGAGAGAAGACAATTATCAAGCAAGGCAGCATACAGACTCTGAAGTTAGTAATCCTGTATGAATGGGTTCAGAGTCCTGAGATAAAATCAGAAAAGAGATAGTCATTAAATCATTCAAAAATGTGACATATCCAATGCATTTGATGACACAGAAGATGATGATCGATGGAATATATGGGCATGATGACATGTTTGCTGATGAATATGTGGTAGACCCTGGTTCGCAAAGCTATATCACATGGAATCCAGGCCTACAAAATTGGCTTGAAGGTAGTAGACAGAGGGTGATGGTGGAGGATTGTTTTTCAGTCAGGAGGGAGGACTGTGACTAATGATGTGCCACAAGGATTGGTGCTGGGTTCACTTTTTTTTAGTCTTATATAAAGGATTTGGATGTGAATTTAAGAGATATGGTTACTAAGTTTGCAGATGACACCAGAATTGGTGGTGCAGTGGACAGCGAAGAAGGTTATGTCAGAGTACTTTGGTCAGATACTGGGAGCTTGGTCAGAGAGGTCAATGGGTTGAACAGTGGCAGATGGAGTTTAATTTAGATAAATGTGAGGTGCTGCATTTTGGAAAGGCAAATCAGGGCAGGACTTATACATTTAATGGGAGGGCCCTGGGGAGTATTGCCAAACAAAGAGACCTAGGGGTGCATTTGAGGATAGGAATTGGGAGGTCATGGTGTGGCTGTATAGGATGGAATTTGTGAGGCGACTTTTGGAATACTGCTTTCAATTCTGGTCACCCTGCTTATACAAAAGATATTGTGAAACTTGAAAGATTTACAAGAGTGTTGCTGGGATTGGAGGCTTTCAGCTGTAGGGCGAGGCTGAATAGGCTGGGGCTTTGTACCCTGGAGTGTCAGAGGCTGAAAGGTGACATTAGAGAAGTTTATAAAATCATAAGGGGCATGAATAGGATGGATAGCCAAGCTCCTTTTCTCAGGGGAGGCGAGTTAAAAACTAGAAGGCATGGTTTAAGTGAAGAAGGGAAGGATTTAAAAGGGACCCGAAGGACAACATTTTCACACAGAGGTTGGTGTGTGTATGGAACGAGCTGTCAGAGAAAGTGGTGGAGGCTGGTACAATTACAACATTTAAAAAGCATTTGGATGGATATATGAATAGGAGAGATTTAGAGGAATATAGGCCAAATGCTGGCAAATGGGACTCGATTTATTTAGGATATCTGTTTGGCAAGGATGAATTGGACTGAATGGTCTGTTTCTGTGCTGTACATCTCTATGACTGTGTAATATGATATTGAGAATCTACATGATGGTACCATTTAAGCAGATTGGAACAAGTTATTTTGTTCTGAAGATGAAAGGAAAAGGTGGCTTTTTTAATGGATTTTAATCCATGTTCATGCTCTGCTGCAAAGCAGTATCATTTTCTGCACTGAGAAAACTGAGTGAAATGGAATCTTTGGGATCCCGGTTAAAAGAAAACTGATCAAGTTGAGTATTGGCTATGAACTGGATAGAAAGACCATAACCATTTACAGAATATAATTCCTGGAAGAAACAGAAGTGAGAAAATAAATGCCATGACCCGAGAATTAAATAAGAAAACCATACAAATTTTCATTGTACAAATTTGGCCAAAGGAAACACAAGAAACAACATCTCAATAGGTAGACTCTTCACATTGATCATCATTCTCAACAACGTAATTTCCGAACTAAAACTGAATTCAGCAGACTCAACTCAAACTAATATCTTTTTCATGTGGCTTTCCCTCCAATTGGGTTTCTAAACATATTCATATCCTGGAAACAGGTCGTCTTTTTACTGTGGATCTGTCGGTTCAGGTTACAGCTCAGTTCTGTGGTCTACCGTTACCAATATGTTGGTCTGGCCCGAGAATAATTGTTACTGATAGTCTTCATTCATGACATACAGAAACACACGGGTGGAGTGATGCCTGACATTAGGTTCCCTACCCACTATGAGCAGAAAATTCTGTATCTCGCAGAAGACTGGAACCGTCCTGTGAGGATACTGTGACATTCATTTTTTCAAATCCGATGCAAATCTCTCAGTAACCCCACTGCCAGTGTCATTTATTACACCCCACTTCTAACTATGAGCCACTACATCTTCTCTCTCTTGTGTCTTGTAGGTACCAGTGAGATGTCCATGACCTCAGTAGAAAAATAGTCAACTTCACCAGAAACAGCCTCCTTAACCTCTGACAAAAAAAGAAAAAATAAATTTTGAGAGCAATTTGGTGACATGGGTGACAATGCATTAAAAATAAAGTTTCACGTTTGGATAAAATTGGTGGATTTAGAACTACATCTTTTTGTTTGAATCTCTGTGTATCCCTGAAATTAACTGTTCCTGCATGATGCCTGACTTCATGCTCATACAGATTGTACGATGGATCAATGTCTATGCTGAGAGCCTGCTGCGGAAAGTGGAAACAGGATGATCAAGGGGTTAGAAGAGTAATGGATTCTGCTGTCATTATTGTCCTTCTTGATCAAATATCCATATTCTTTCCCTAGCCTGTGTATCCAATAATAATGGTGTGAATGAAGTGGTCAGCAATCCGTGGAGCAGGGAGGTGCATAGTACACAAAGGAGTCAATCCCTTTGGATCGCCAGGGATTAGTGAACCCATGGGACTGTGTCCTGTACAGCATGTGGGCCTGTGTGTAATGTAGTTTCCCTCTGAAAGGCTTCATAACAATGGCTCTTCCCCCCTCAAAGATCAATACACTTGCCCTCCCCCCCACCGCACACATTCCAAATCCCAGCCCTGCTCTTCTCCAGTAAGTACTTCCATTTTCCGGCATGTTGGAAGGAAACAGTGAGTGCTCATTGGCCAGTGGATTCCAGTCTCTGCCTTTATGTGCCAATGAGATCCGGAACATCCAGCTCCCCTTTCTGTAAACCCTATTGCCTTTAACTTCTGACAAAGCTCCTCAACATGAGCCTGTACCTGCCCCCAAGTTCCTCCCAGCCCCTTGGCTAGTGAGTGACTATAGTGGGTACAATTTTACAATATATCCCTCCTGAGTCCAGTGACAAACCCCACCCTCATCCTGCATTACCCCATTCCCTTCTATGAATTACTGAATCACCCCTTTGTAAATATAATTGCTCCCCTTCACAATTTCTCCCCAGCCTTCAGCCCCCATGATTAAGTTTCCGAGTTTCCTTCTTGGAATGGTGACTACTTGCCCTCCCCCCATCACCTTTCCATTGAGTTTTGCCGGACAGTACTTACAGACAGATAGACAGTGGTTCACCTGCATGAGCAACCTGAGCAGATAGCCCTGACTGTTGCCTTTACAAATCGCCAGTCATGTTAGTCCCACTCACCAGGATATCTGCGATGAAGCCACAGACATGACCATGATCCACTCCTTGGATTGCAGAGGCATGGACCCCCTGACCCAGAACACTCCAACTGGATCCCTAGCCATGGCCAATCCCCCAGACTGGTATTGGAGGTTGCCTTTGACTTCCTGTGCCAGGATGCTCTGACTGACAGGTGCCTCCCTGGACAGTCAGGACATACTCCTCTAAGACTTTGAGATTCTTGTCTGCTGTTGGCATATGAGGCAGGAGTGAGATTGATGTTGCACACTGCCATACAACAAGATATAAACCCCCTGGACTGAGGACTGCTGATCAGCAAGGCAAGTTCCTGGTTGATTGACTGCACTAATTAAGATGACAAGACAGAGATGCAGTGAGCATGCAGGTAGGTGCTAAGTGAGCAGCGTTGAGATGCAGCCTCGTCCAATCTGTGAGCAGGATGCCTGAGCTGTGCACAAAGTGTCGCTGCAGCACCATTATAATAAAAGTCCCGAGTGCATCCTGCATCCTAAGCACTCTGCACATGGATCAGAGAAGGCCCATCAGAATGCTTAAATATCAGGTATCAATATGAGGGGTACCTGCGACCTTCACGACCAGCAGTGAACTGAAATCACCAGGTACCTGCTCTGACTTCCATGTTGAAAATTCCCAGAGTCTAGTTTGTTTGTTGTATTTGGTAAAATAGGAAGCTGTATAGTACAGGTACACAATCCTTTATTTGAAATGCCCGGGACCAGCTGGTTTTCAGAATTCAGAATTTTTTGAATTTCAGAAATAGTGACGGCTTGATGGTGAAATTTTTTTAAAAACTCACTGAAGGAACACGCTCACTGAATAAAACGGGCTGAGAGAGAATTGAGGAAAAAGTGAGGTCTGCAGAAGCTGGAGATCAGAGCTGAAAATGTGTTGCTGATTAAAGCGCAGCAGGTCAGGCAGCATCCAAGGAACCTGATGAACCTGACGAAGGGCTTATGCCCGAAACATCGAATTTCCTGTTCCTTGGAGGCTGCCTAACCTGCTGCGCTTTAACCAGCAACACACTTTCAGCTGAGAGAGAATTGAGGCCTGCCAGTGCTAGACTACACCCTCCCACATCGCATCTGAGTGACACACATTGAGTGGCTGTAGACTTGGGTTAACTGTGTGCACGCCAAACAACCTTGTTAATGAGAAAAAGACTTCACCAAAAAACCGTCGGACTTTGGAGCTTTTCGGATTTTGGAATTTCGATTAAGGATTATCTACCTGTATTGGGACAAGGTGAGCAGTTAAAAGGTATTTAACAAATTATTGTCTTCCTTCATATGCAAAACTCGTTACTGCCTGGTGAAAAACTCACCTCGACACCCAACAGTTGTACAAAAGGTGCAGGGAGTTGCTGCCAACATCAAGATAGACCTTGATGAACTTTGTACATGACTCTACCAAATTTTGCCAGAGCCCACTTCACTCAGACCCCGATATGATTCCGTCTGTAACCACTGTTGATTGTGTGAAAACCTACCAATTCTGTAATATCCTTTAGGGATGGAAATATGTCATACTTCACTACCTGGCTTACATGGGACTCGAGACACACAATGCGTTGATTCTTATGACTTTCTGCGTAAATAGAGATGGGCAATAAATCCTGGCCTAGCCAGCGATGCTCATATCTCATAATTGAAAGATAAAAAGGATAAATCCACATACCTAAGGCTCTGTTACCTCCTGTTTCTTGAACAGAGAATAAGCCCACCTGGCCCAGGTTCCCCAAAATATAGCCACTGTTCTTCTAGGGTGACTCACCATTGAGGGGCCAGCTCTCCAGTGAAAAGGTCTTCATGATGGTCACTTCTGCTGGTGAGCTGCAGTCCTCTATTTGTCAATGGCAGTTTAATAATTTGCCAATACTGCCAAAATATTGCTCCTGGGTACTGTCAAAGTAGGTTCACCTCTTGTTTATGTCCCCAGTAATCGGACATGTCTCCCATGTGCAAAATTCAGCCCTAACGTTTTAAATCTTTGCTGAGACAGAAGCTATATGGTTGTATAAGGAAATGATTCTGAAAGAGTTACTGTTGAAGTGAATTAGCTCCATTGAGTTGACTGACCTCACACACAACTTTTGGGTGGAGATAATGAGTTTGTAGAGAGCAGAAACATTCTATACAGCTCCCGAGAATACTAGTTATTATGTCTGACTTGTAATTTGTTTAATGTACTGATATCTTGCAATAAATGATATGGTTAAGCAAAACAAGTTCCTCTTCTGTTTAAACCCATTAATAGTTTATCCTCTCCCATTGATAATTAGACAGGTCTACACACAATATAGACAAAGAAGCATTGGTGGCAGTGAACCATCCCAAACCTAGGCCACATACTTGCAGAGGTGTCAGATAGCATACAGAATCATCAGTGGCAATCAGGGCAAATACCGCATGTACCAGACCTGACAGGGAGAAGGATGTATTTTACTTTATACATCAAAAGTGGGCCGAATATAAATAAAGATGGAGCCTTTTGTTTTTTTGAAAAGAGGGTTAAAAATTTGGATAAATCACGATCCCTCAAAATATTCCATGAGGAACAGAAGAGTTTCTTTAGCACTCTTCACATTAGTCCATAAGAAATAGGAACAGAGTAGGCTATTGTCCCCTTGAAACTATTCCTCCATTTAATAGGACCATGACTAATCTAACATCCCTCAAATACGCTTTCTTACTCTTTTCTCATAATCTTTAACTTGCCTTCTGATCAAGAAGTTGATAAGACATAAGGCCCTGTACCAAATAAAGATGGCACTATTACAATTTTTAAGTGTCCTCATTATGGAAAGGATATGCCAATTTAAGACTTTAATACGTTATAAATTACTCTCCAATGATGGTGAACTCAAGGACAGTTTTAAAGTGAAGTGAGATTAGGGGCCCAGAAATATTTAGAATTGGGTATGTAGACTTATTCCAGTCATCATTTTAAAATCACACAATCTGTCTTTTTTTGTTAATACTTTTCTTTATTTTTCTATTATAAATTGTAAACATAATGGGAATTTGGGAAGGAGAGAATCAAAGCTGATGAAAGCATCTGGATATTTTGGCACCGGTGCAGGTGCTAATGATCCTTTGAAGTGGCCAATATGGAGTCTTGAGCTAAAAGCTAGCTTAGCCTGCGTACAACACCTGTCATCATTGTGGTAAAGGAGTTGAAGCCAGCGCTAGAAACACCTGATCAAGTGCTCAATAAAGAGGCTGCACAAGATTGTAGTGGCTAACAATTCAACTCATGCCCTCCTTGAACAGCTCTTTGGGAATAAACATGGTGTTGATTTCAAGAGGAAATTCGCTATTTCGAGTTCAGTGCACCTGAGAACATGTATAGCCTCCTCTTCATTCCCATCCTGCAATGTCCTCTGTGCGTCAATGAGATTGCTCCATATACTTGGCAAAAGTAAGTGTGAGGTGCCCAGGTACATTGCTCCTGGAAGATTGTATCCCATCAGTATTTGAATCCTAAACCTGTAACATTCTTGTTCAGCACTTGCAAGCAAAACAAAATAATGGGATTCAACAATTAGGACCAAAATTGAGTGCGTAATCCAGAATTTCAAACAGGTTATTCTTAGACCCTTTGGTCAAGCTAGTCCATGCCGACCATGTGCCCAGACTAAATGAGTTCTTATTAGCACTTGTACCAACTTATCTGATGAATGGCTTATGCTCGAAACGTCGAATTCTCTATTCCTGAGATGCTGCCTGGCCTGCTGTGCTTTGACCAGCAACACATTTGCAGCTGTGATCTCCAGCATCTGCAGACCTCATTTTTTATCTCCTGATTTCACCTATTGAACAAAATATATTCCGAGAAGTGCATCTAATAAAGTAGTTCAAGCCTGGCAAAGTATAACTTTATGGAACTACCAACACCCAACTGGCAGGAGGGTGTAATACTGTGTGATGAAGTCACACAGACAGTTTCCCTCATAGAATTGAAACAGTTGATAGGAAAATGGTGCAGGTGTACGAATTGCAATTTATAATAAACAGATATGCAAAATGAAATGGAACTATATTAAATTATAACAAGTTTCAAGCACAAACTGCTTAAGAAATTTAAAAACAATATTCTATGGGACATTAAAGGAATCAGTTTGAAGTTATAATCCTGTATCTAAGCATAATACTTTAGCCTGTCATCCGGAATTCCATGTTTCACAAACTGTAAAAATACTGGAAAGGAAGTTAATTAATGAAATATTTGTTCTTTTCCATTCCTTCAATATCAAAAACATTTTAAACTTGTTGAAGAAGTTTATGTTTTGTTGTTGCACTTAAATAACTTAATAAATTGGAAAAAGAAAACCAAAAATTATTTTCACTCTTCATACTTCATAGTCACATTCATTTTTTGAAGGCATATATGTCAAACCAAGGTCATATAAGTTTGGATAAGATAACAAGCAAAATTGCAGTTATAGGAAAACTCCAAAGTTATACGCAAAATATTTTACCCCATTAAGCACCATTAGACAATAAATGACATGAATATTTTTTCAAATGAAGCACTTAGCTGAACACAAACAATTATCTGATTGCCTCTTACTCTGAGGAATTGTTTATACTTATATTATTTTGTACTTTTAGAATAATTTACAGTGTCATTGTATTGCTGTAGATTTCAAATTAAGTCAACTATAACAAAATTAATCAATAATTTCTACCAATATATGAAATTTAGCCCCTTCTTGCTTGGTGTTCATTTCATATTGACCGTAATCCTCTAAATTGTCTGTAGGATCTTTCACTGTGCAGAAAAAGCATACACAGTAATATGCTTTAGTCTAATTTGCATAGATGTTCTTATAGCCTAAATCAGCAGCACCATTCCTGTCAACGCATTAAAATATTGTACCTGTGTAGCAATACATTAATGTGACATGCTAATCGTATCCTACTTCACTAATAATGTAGCTGTAATAAGCCTTATTGGCAGAAATAATCAAAGCCCCAGGCTCCAGGCAATGATACAAACCTGCACAGCTAATTGGGTTTTGTCAGGGAAATGAACTTGCCTTGCAGCCTGCCACCAACATTCACATTTCATATAACAGAGAGTTATGTTTCGCTTCAAATCACTGCACTATGCATAACAAAACAAGAAAAAAAATCAGCCATGACATGTTCAGAATTAACTGGGCCTCATGTGTTGTAACTTTTTTCTTCCTCTCTGTGCAATGTTCTGTTTTAACAAGTAACTTTCCCTGTATTGATAGGAATTTTTGGCTCACCAAATTCACATGGTAGGTTGATACAATATCTTTGTGAGAACCACAAAATGTTCGATGTGTTTAGAAGGAAGCGTCCCAGTGAGTTATGATGATTATGAGCACTTAATTCTGTTTAAACAGTTTACTTGAATAGAGTCCACAATCAAACACAGGAGAAAAATATCTAAATTTGATGAATGACAGATGTTCTTTTCTGGCTGTTTAATTATATATTTGCTACATATTGATTTTTTAAAAAATGTTGGTGAATCATCCGCATTCTTCTGGGAAACTAAGAATGAAGTAGTGGAAGAATAAGACTGTGCAGTGAAGGAAATCAATGAGCCTAGAAGTGAACTAATTTAAGGCATGATTGTCAATTGGGTAAAGGGTGCTTGGTGGGTGGGGGGGTTTGGTGAGGCACAGGTGGCCAGAATAGAAGGACTATAGAGTTCTCAAAGGACGGTATGTCTGTGCAATCAGCCAGCCATTGCTCTCCCCCCAGTCTCCCTGAATCCATCTGAACTGCTGTTGTGACTGCTAAAGGACGTACTGACAGATACACTCTCAATCAGATTGAAAATGCTATGGCTAATCAAAGGCAAACATGCTCAGTCTTCATCAGAATGGGTACATTAGAATTAAGGAATTTATTATACCAGGAAATTAAATTTTAGCAATTGAGCTCAAGAACAAAACCTTAAAACATCGAACAAATAAAATGCCCTTTTCAATATATTTGGGTTATTTATTGGTACTCAACTGCAGTTAAAGCATCTGTATGTATTGCATACATATATACCATACATATTATATATACATACATATACACCTTTTGTAGACCTTTTTAACGCTGCTCCAAAGAAACAATTAACTCTTCTCCTATAATAAACTCAGCACTGTAAGTAAGGCCTTATTAAATTCTGCAATTCGTTCAACCTCCGTGTTCTGGTTGACAACTTCACATGCTGTTTCTGCCAGTACATTTATTAATAAACCTTTCTCTTCTAAAACATAAGCCAGTTAAGTAAATGTTCAATTGCTGCTCATAATATACTGAAAAGCCTGGCTAGCTAACACCCTGTTATGTGCTGAAATGTCTCAAGAGGATTTTTTCATGTCTCTCCAATGGAGTGTGAGAGTGCAGCAATCACCACCCAATGAATTTCAATTAAATTAAATTAAAATGAAAAGCAAATGAAATTTGAGGGGAATGTTTACATTATTGATAAGCAGCAAGGTAACGGATGTGGCCAAGTTATACTTGACCAAGCATTACCATCAACCATGTTAAACTTTTGCTGATATTAGAAAGTAGCAGCAACTTAACCTCGGGGCACTCTAAAGCTCTTCATAGTTAACGAACTCCATTTGAACAGAAGCCTCTTTTTGTTTTGCAGGGAAACAGGGTAAGCACTTTATGCCCTAGGTCCCACAATCCTCAATGACTGGAATGATCCATTAATTTTTTTTTATGGTGGTGGTGATTGAGAGATGAATGAATAAAAGACCCCACCTCCTCCCATTCTTCATTGAAAAAAAATCAGTTTTACACTCATCCTGGCAAAGTAGATGGGAGCATAATTTAATGTTTAATCTGAAAGTGGTATTCCCCAGTGAAGCATTTCCCTTAGTAATGGACCACCTTATTATGTGTCAGAATATTGGTAGAAAGTCAATCCAAATCAGCAATTTCCTGCCCTAATCAAACATGAGAGCAACACCAATGAGCCAAAAAATATTTATTTCATGCTTAGCTCTCAAATTTAATTATGATGCCTGAAGAAAAAATCTTCTTGTCTTTATCTTCTCTCTGCTTTTGGTTTTTCCTTTATCTAATATCTGGGAAGGTGAGGACATTTATCTGGCTTTGCTTCACATTCTCTGACCTTCCCGCCTAACTAAAATCCCAGTTTTGAAAACTTTACCTGATCTGGCCTTTCGGAGTGTGAGTTCCACAATCTGCATTAAAATATGCTTTCTGATTTGCCACACAAAAGAAAGCAAATTACAGGTTAGAGTTGGAGAATGAACACAAAAGAACTGGCCCTAGATGCTGAGGGCCTCCAAGTGAAAAGCACACTGTCAGTAAAATCAAGAAAATTGTAAATATACTGAATTACCTCTCAAGTAAAGTTTAAAGATTCTAAATTGGTACAATGGTATATCAGACTTACAGAACTATGCAGAATAAGTTAAGCAGCACAGTTACTGACAAATTTATTATTCCTACATCATCCACCTCATATTCCCTTACTTCTCATCCACCCCTGTAAAAAAAATCTCACTCCCATTCACACACAATTTCACTTTCAGTCTGTTAAGTGCAGAGATATTGGCTCTTGATTTATCATTTCAACAATTCCCTCATCTTCACTTGGGTCAAATAATCCAACCTAAAACAAGCAAATTATTTGTTATTAATTTAAAATGTGCACACTACATTTTCTCAATCAATCATAATCCATTTCATCTACTAATTAGATAAGTTTTGAAATCAGTACTGTTCCAATGGCAGTCCCAGCTATAGTCCATATTTTATTAGGGCAAATCTAATTTAGAAACTTCACCACCCAGCACACAAAGCAACAGTCAATATAGACCAAACGTATCTTCTTTTGGTAGAAGTTTTGATAATATCTATAGAATTACTTCCAGTGAATAAAATGATCTACTTAAAGAAGTCCAGAGACCTTCTCAGGGTATATTAACTTCCCATTCCTTATCATTTCTGTCAGAATGACTATAGACTATCTCAATCTATGCCCATGACTAAACTAGGAATTTGCTTTGCATCACTTCCTTCTCTAATGAGCTACGGTCCACTCTGTTACTCCTCATAATTGGAGTTGCGTTGAGTATAATTATAAAAAGGAAGTTAAAAATCACACAACACCAGGTTATAGTCCAACAGGTTTAATTGGAAGCACACTAGCTTTCGGAGCGACGCTCCTTCATCTGGTGATAGTGGAGGGCTCGATCGTAACACAGAATTTATAGCAAAGATTTGCTGTGTGATGTAACTGAAATTATACATTGAAAAATTGATTGTCTGTTAAGCCTTTCATCTGTTAGAATACAGTGATAGTTTCACTTCTTTCATGTGTAAATCACCAAACCTTTTTTTTAAAGTTGCATTCTCGGGTTAGCTAACCCGAGAATGCAACTTTAAAAAAAAGGTTTTATGATTTACACATGAAAGGAGTGAAACTATCACTATATTCAAACAGATGAAAGGCTTAACAGACAATTAATTTTTCAATGTATAATTTCAGTTACATTACACTGCAAATTTTTGCTATAAATTCTGTGTTACGATCGAGCCCTCCACTATCATCTGATGAAAAACCTGCCATCTTGGAATCAATTGAAATGTCAGAGTCTACAACCTTGTGGAACAAATGTAAGAGTGTGACCCTTTGAACCAGCA
Source organism: Hemiscyllium ocellatum (assembly GCF_020745735.1). NCBI lineage: Eukaryota > Metazoa > Chordata > Chondrichthyes > Orectolobiformes > Hemiscylliidae > Hemiscyllium > Hemiscyllium ocellatum. Next base: position 38,750,199 of record NC_083425.1, read on the forward strand.
CTGACATCAGAGCCGCCATCAATATTGGTGCCATCACCACCCCCTTGAGTCCTGGAGGAGCCCACCAACAACAAAGTCCCCACGGTCTAAAACCATCTCTTACCGTTGAGCCCACACTCACTACTGTCGCCAATGCCACCGACACCACCACAGCCAAGCTTCCTCAGGGCAAAAAGTAAGAAAGAACTGTAGAGAAAATAAAAGTAGAAAGAAAAGAAGAAATAAAAGAAATGGTGAAGGAAGCAGCGGATGAGCAGGAACCCGAAGACTGCTTCACTGCTGCTCCCATCTTGGATGTCCTAGATGCAAAATGTTGACATGACTATTTTAAGGGCATTGAATGCAAAATTGATTCTGTCTTCACCTTATGCCCAACAGGACACTTTCCTGTGGAGATAGCTGGATAACTGGGGTGACATGGTGACTCGGAGGTTAGCACTGCTACCTTACAGCACCAGGGTCCTAGGTTCGATTCCAGTCTTGGGCGACAGTCTATGTGGAGTTTGTACATTCTCCCTGTGTCTGCATGGGTTTCCTCCCACCGTCCAAAGATGTGCAGGTCAGGTGAATTGGCCATGGTAAATTGCCCAGAGTGTTAGGTGCATTAGTCAGACGGAAATGGGTCTGGGTAGGTTACTCTTCAAAGGGTTGGTGTGGACTGGTTGGGCCAAAGGGTCTGTTTGCATGCTGTAGGGAATCTAATCAAACAAACAGAAGCAGACAATCTGACTCTTTTACCACCTCCTTAAATCCAGGGCATTCAGGCAAATTCAAGTCAGCTAACCCATTTTACTTCAGAAATTGAGACTGTGTAATACTATAGTGCTGAACCCAACCAGTGCCTTTGCTAATGGGTCAAATCTGGAAGCCACAGCTTATATTTTATGGTGACATTGTTGATTTCATTCCACTTTAGAAATGCAATTATTATTTATTTGCTTGACGTATTTAGGAAGATGCCATACCAAGACAAAGAGCTTAAGTTTTTTATTGCATGCTTTTCAGGTGAGGTATGTGTATCAAATCACTAAAATGCTTTTAAATCACTTTAATTATCAAACTTCATAGAGTATGTTGATTCACAATTGTTTCTTTATAACCTCCACATTTAGGTTACTTGGCAATAATTAATTCCCTTTAAGATTTGAACCTTGATGCAAAACGTTCAAAAACATATTCAAAGTCAGCATTATAGAATGCCACAATAATCACAATAACACGAGTAATAAGAGTAATTCATTCTATAGGAAATGCGATTTCTAAGATCTGCTGTCTATTAGAGGGAGAATGAGGTCCACACCTTAAGCTGCATAAATATTAGAGACACTTAAAATGCAGAATGGATGACTGCATAAAATTAATTCTAAAAATAAACATTTAATAAACAGCATTAATTGGGAAAGCCTAGTCTACGTATCAGCTTAAGATTCACAAGAATATTATACTCTTTGCAAGATTGAAATACCACAAGAATAACACTGCAAAGTCTTTCATTAGTGTCTTGTGTCCACAGGCGAGGGTAACTACCTCACACTTGTTTCTGTCAAGTTAGAAACTATCGTAACTCACGACGGTTATCCAGTTTGACTGCAATGAATCTTTCACACTGATCAATGGAAAACTAATTCAATGTCAGTGGTGAGATGTTCTGTGCATTACAGATTGAGGATAATCTGCAGCCAATTCTGCTTCAACATCTTTGCATCATCTTGGATAAAGCTAGCAGGATCAGGATCAATCAGACTTTTATAAAGCAGATAAGAGTATTTGCTGGTTGATGTTGAGCAGTTCTGGCTGCTCAACCTCCCACCAACTCCCCTGGTGCTGGCTTGAGCGAAACAGATCCTAACATTGCTACTGATTAGACTCTAAACACCCAAACCCTTCTCAGGAGGGCAGCTCTGTAGCCTTCAAGGATACAGTCTTGCAAGAGACAGCTTAATTAAAGATGAAATCTGACACAACAGTCGTCTCCATGACGCCGACTGATCTATAAATCAAATCCTGTCTCACAGGAGATTTTGGATTTATTTAGATTAAATGGATTAGGTAAAGCCCTGGAATGGTTGAAAGTAGGTGATATGTTCATTTAAAGTCAAAGTTAGTAATCCTTGCACTAAATGGTACAGGTGACAGAGAAAGAGAGACAGCATTTGTAATGGGTCCTCCCACCCTCTCATTATGCAACATTTAACAGAATGTTCATCCAATCTAAAGTCAACTGCAAGTTCTGTGAGGTGGGGACAAGTCTTTAGTTCTTAATTTGATAAAGTCAATCATACTTTAAAAAACCCATGGCGATTAAATAAATTTAGCTACTCATATTATCTTTAAGTAAATACCTAAATAGTAGTCCTAATTTTCTTCATTAATCTCTTTTTGAATTTTCATTTAAGTTTGTAATCAGTGGCATTTTAAACTTTTAAGTCTATTTTGGGAGTCCTGCCTGTGATTTTTAAAATATCAATTCATAAGATGAAGGTGGTCACTGACTAGGCCAGCATTTATTGCCGGTCCCTAATTGCCCAGAGGACAGTTAAGAGTCAACTACATTGCTATGGGTCTGGAGTCACATGTAGGCCAGACCAGGCAAGGATGGTGGATTACTTTCCTCAAGGATATTAGTGAACGAGATGGGTTTTTTTCTGACAATCGACAATGAATTCGTGATCGGTATTAGACTCACAATTCTAAATTTTTATTGAATCCACAGTCCACCATCTGTCATGACAGGACTCAAACCCAGTTCTCCAGAACATTACCTGGGTCTAGAACATAGAACATAGAACATAGAAAAATACAGCGCAGTACAGGCCCTTTGGCCCTCGATGTTGTGCTGATCCAAGCCCACCTAACCTACACTAGGCCACTATTCTCCATATACCTATCCAATGCCCGTTTAAATGCCCATAAAGAGGGAGAGTCCACCACTGCTACTGGCAGGGCATTCCATGAACTCACGACTAGCTGAGTAAAGAATCTACCCCTAACATCTGTCCTATACCTACCACCGCTTAATTTAAAGCTATGGATTAACAGTCAAACCATAATACTACAGGGCCATTACCTGCCCATTTTGAGTTAAGTCCTGTTCCAGCACAACCTGCCAGACAGGTGAGCTGATAGATATTGTTAGGTCCTTTAATCTAACTATTGCATGCAGTTTAAACAAGATGTTGACACTGATGCCTTGTGTAATGAGCATGGGTACTACTGATGTGAGAAATCAATACAAGCAACAATGCTTTTAAATTGAAGTAACATCCCAATGTGTTTCACCAATATTTATAAAGGAAAATAAATGCTAATTCAGGAAATGTGCATTTCAAATGGTGTGGTCAAACACTTGATGAAAATCATGGGTTGTGAAATTTTTAGGAAATTGAAAGAAGTGGGTTGCAGAGAGAGACAGAAAGAGGAACTTCCAAAGAGAAGAACTGAAGCAGTTCTGCTACCACAAGTTATGAGCAGAAGAGAATAATTCAGGGAGGACTTTTTGGAAAGAATATTATTGCAAGTTGGGAAAAGCCAATGGAAAGAATTATAGATGAGAACTAATATAGATCAGGTTAATCTATGAGCCAATTTTGTGCAAAATATAGAACAGACAGCAGAGATTTTAATAATTTGGATGATGTAATATAGGAGATCAAGTGATAAAGGTAAGTATAAAGATTTCAGCATTTTTAGTGGAAGAAGAATTGAGCTAAAGATAATATTGTGAAAGCGGAAGTAAATGCTCCTGCTTGATAGAGAGTTTTATGGTTGAAGCACAAACCTGGATATCAAGATTAGGAATGTTCCATTAAAACCAGACAGAGTGTCATGAAGGCATGTGGAATTAAAAGCAATGATAGTCATTGAGTCACAGAGATGTACAACATGGAAACAGATCCTTTGGTCCAACCCGTCCTTGCCGACCAGATATCCCAAGCCAATCTAGTCCCACCTGCCAGCACCCGGCCCATATCTCTCCAAACCCTTCCTATTCATATACAAATCCAAATGCCTTTTAAATGTTGCAATTGTACCAGCCTCCACCACTTCCTCTGGCAGCTCATTCCATACACGTACCACCCTCTGTGTGAAAAAGTTGCCCCTTAGGTCTCTTTTATATAGTCAGCATTAAGGATATTATTTAAGCTTTTCTAATATTGAGATGGAGAACTTTTTGCCTCAATCAAATCTTGTTTTTAGGCAAACAATCTAAAAGCACTGAGAGATTGAAAAAAAAGGAAGACAAGGTAGACCATATGTAATGGCTTTAGTAAATTGAATGAAGGGCAGGGGGTGAAGTGATACTTGACAACAATTGAGAAAAAGCCAACATGGAGACATGAGAGAAAGTCTATGGGCAAGTGATGGTCTGTTGCTACATTTGGTCCCTTGTTTCTTGTTTTCTGATATATAATTTCTACTTTAGGAATGGATTCAAGGATGGTCAGTACGCCTGTAAATCTTTAAGTAACATACTTATGACAGTATGACTATGTCATAACATGTGATCTGAGAGTTTAACTCATACTTCACCTTGCCTTAGTTCACTTGGAGACTGACATAATAATGGATCCATGCTCCTTGGTTCAACCTAATAATTTAATGTTAGCCCACACACAGATGTGACTGTGAATGACATATTTGTATCTAATAGTTAGCTGTAATAAATATCTATTTGATTCTTCAATATATAATGTCTTCCAGTTTTTTTCATGTGATGAAAGATAACATAAGCATTGCCAATTCAGGAAAATATCCTTTGCGTGGCAGAATCACATCAATGTCCTCTTTGGGAATTGAGGCATTCTGTCCCTGAAACTACCTTGCCAACAATACAATCTAGCAAAAAGATAGAGTTGAATATTCCAGGTCACATGGTGTTACTTGTGTGCCTATTCCAGATTGCCCATATCAAAGCCTCTCACAATGTTTCAACTGTCAATGCATTTCATTGTAATCCACAGGGATTAATGCAATGCAGTATGTGATCTGAAATGAGCCTTAAGAGGGCTAAGAGGGGTCATGAGATATCTTTAGCAAGCAGGGTTAAGAAAAATCCCAAAGCCTTTCTTTCATATATAAGGAGCAAGAGGGTACCTAGAGAAAGGGTTAGCCAACTCAAGGATAAAGGAGGAAAGTTATGCAGGGAGTCAGAGAAAATGGGTCAGATTCTTAACGAGTACTTTGCATTGGTCTTCACTGAGGAGAGGGACATGGTGGATGATGAGGTTAGGGATCGATCTTTGAGTACTCTAGGTTAGTCAGCATAAGGAGGGAGAAAGTTTTGGGCATTCTAAAAGGCATTAAGGTAGGTCCATCCTAGGTCCGGATGGGATCTACCCAGGTTACTGAGGAAAGTGAGAGGGGAAATACCTGGGGCTTTAACAGATATCTTTGCAGCATCCTTGAACACAGTGAGGTCCTGGTGGACTGGAGAATTGCTAATGTTGTCCCCTTATTTCAGAAAGGTAGCAGGCATAATCCAGGTACTTATAGACCAGTGAACCTGACATCAGTGGTAGGGAAGCTGCTGGATAGGATCTTTCCCATTTGGAAGAATAAAAACAAAAGTGCTGGAAATACACAGCAGGTCAGACAGTATCTATGGAATGAGAAAGAGTACAGACTTCAGGTTGAAATGACTGCTACCTCTATTTCTCTCTACGGAAGCTATATACGTTCCTGAGTATTTCAAGTATATTTCTTTCTGTTTCAGATTTCCAGCAACACTATTTTTTTTCACTATGATCTTACACATCTGTCTGATTCATTTATTCATTTATTTCCAGATAGACACACCGTTAGTCTCACAAATTAATGATCTAACATATTCTATTTTGCAATATAATACAAGCATATAGACGTATGAATTAGGAACCAAAGTAGGTCATTCAGTCTCGGGAGCTGCTCCACTATTTGATTGGATGTAATCTCTGTATGGGTTAATGAGGCAATGGCACCCAATAAATGTCAAGAGGAATAATCCATCAGTAATACCAATTTTCCTAATCAAAGGAATAGGTATAGTGCAATTTGCAAGCACCAGCAGGGTGATATATATCCCAGGATTAGGGTTAGGGTTAGGGTTCAAGTTTAGGTTTGAGGGTTTAGGTTTAGGGCTTAGGTTTAGGGTTAGGGTTAGGGAAAGCAATTGAGATTTTGAAGATTCTAGTTGATGTAAAAAGGGTGACTGGAGGTGGAATAAGCCCTTGCTTGCCACTCTGCTGCTAACTACGGTAGTCTTAGAGCCAATCACATGGTAAGAGTTCCAAACTGATGTCCTCTATGTATAGAAAAGGTGATAAATGTATTGTCTGTTTCTGATTCAATGTACGTTGCAGAAAACTCCAATGTAGTAAAGAACTTTGTACCTAGAGGAATGATTGACACTTTCTACAGGTTGGCCATCATGCGATTGCGCGGCTGTACATTAACTTGTCTTGTGACATAAAGGTGCAGATATCTTCTGCTATGTCCGGGCAGTTCTGTCTGAATCAATAAAAGTGGAGATTGAGGAAATGATAATGTTATTACTGCTGTGGCTGTACATATTTTTCCATTCCCTCGTGATCAGTTATACTTTCTCCCAGTCAAAGAACACTATTGAAACTCCCTGAAAAACTCGCCTCTGTCTGCTTTCCTGAAAATAGCAGCAGTTGTAAGTTTAGCTTTGGACAAGAATCTTAAAATAAGACTTTATCAATGCTAAAAAAATCAAGGCAAAAAATAAGAAAAAGCATAAAGGAGTATCAGAAGTAAAATAAATGTAAATCTGCCAAATAACTGTTGATGAAATACAATGCACATTGAAGAATTAACTTTTAAAGGTCATATTATACAGATACTGTTGCATAGTTTTACCAGGGCAAGAAATAAAATGGCAGAGCAACCTTCTCCCAGATCCCAAAACTCAGCATAGGATCAATCATTCATGGGTAGAATGCCATTCATGCAGCACTGCACTCCAGCTAAATAAAAGCTTTTGTGCATTTTTATAACAAGTATAAATTGTTGAGGATAGGCACATAAAGCTGCCTGGCTCTGCAGAACAAGTTCTCACCTGCTGAGATCTTGTGCTAGCAAGGTTACTTCACAACATTGACCTTCATATTTTAAGCTTCAGTGCAATTCTACAGTTATTAAATGGAAATTTGCTTGGAAAATTACAAATGTGGTTTTGTGGTAGAAGCTAGAATGAGAGATATTTTGTTCAATCAACTTCAATAACTGACAACAACCTTCACTGAAACATTTAGAGGGAAAGCAACACTATCGGCACCTCTAAAGCTTCCACCATTACTTCATACTAATCAAGGATCAGGACATTCTGGTCAAACTAGACCATTCTTGCTTGCTTGTCCCCTTTAGTCCAAGAACTCCCCACCTACGTTCGGGACACCACCCACGCCCTCCACCTCCTCCAGGATTTTCGCTTCCCCGGTCCCCAACGCCTTATTTTCACTATGGACATCCAGTCCCTGTACACCTCCATCCCCCATCACGAAGGACTCAAAGCCCTCCGCTTCTTCCTTTCCCGCCGCACCAACCAGTACCCTTCAAATGACACCCTCCTTCGACTGACTGAACTGGTCCTCACCCTGAATAACTTCTCTTTTCAATCCTCCCACTTCCTCTAAACTAAAGGAGTTGCCATGGGCACCCGCATGGGCCCCAGCTATGCCTGCCTCTTCGTAGGATATGTGGAACAGTCCATCTTCCGCAACTACACTGGCACCACCCCCCACCTTTTCCTCCGCTACATCGATGACTGTATCGGCGCTGCCTCGTGCTCCCACGAGGAGGTTGAACAGTTCATCAACTTTACCAACACCTTCCATCCCGACCTGAAATTCACCTGGACTGTCTCAGACTCCTCCCTCCCCTTCCTAGACCTTTCCATTTCTATCTCGGGCGACCGACTCAACACAGACATCTATTATAAACCGACTGACTCCCACAGCTACCTGGACTACACCTCCTCCCACCCTGCCCCCTGTAAAAATGCCATCCCATATTCCCAATTCCTTCGTCTCCGCCGCATCTGCTCCCAGGAGGACCAATTCCAACACCGCACAGCCCAGATGGCCTCCTTCTTCAAGGACCGCAGATTCCCCCCAGACGTGATCGACGATGCCCTCCACCGCATCTCCTCCACTTCCCGCTCCTCCGCCCTTGAGCCCCGCTCCTCCAACCGCCACCAAGACAGAACCCCACTGGTTCTCACCTACCACCCCACCAACCTGCACATACAACGTATCATCCGCCGCCATTTCCGCCACCTCCAAACGGACCCCACCACCAAGGATATATTTCCCTCCCCTCCCCTATCAGCGTTCCGCAAGGACCACTCCCTTCGTGACTCCCTTGTCAGGTCCACACCCCCCACCAACCCAACCTCCACTCCCGGCACCTTCCCCTGCAACCGCAGGAAATGTAAAACTTGCACCCACACCTCCACACTCACTTCCCTCCAAGGCCCCAAGGGATCCTTCCATATCCGCCACAAGTTCACCTGTACCTCCACACACATCATCTATTGCATCCGCTGCACCCGATGTGGCCTCCTCTATATTGGTGAGACAGGCCGCTTACTTGCAGAACGCTTCAGAGAACACCTCTGGGCCGCCCGAACCAACCAACCCAATCACCCCGTGGCTCAACACTTTAACTCCCCCTCCCACTCCACCGAGGACATGCAAGTCCTTGGACTCCTCCACCGGCAGAACACAACTACACGACGGCTGGAGGAGGAGCGCCTCATCTTCCGCCTGGGAACCCTCCAACCACAAGGTATGAATTCAGATTTCTCCAGCTTCCTCATTTCCCCTCCCCCCACCTTGTCTCAGTCGGTTCCCTCAACTCAGCACCGCCCTCCTAACCTGCAATCCTCTTCCTGACCTCTCCGCCCCCACCCCACTCAGGCCTATCACCCTCACCTTGACCTCCTTCCACCTATCCCACCTCCATCGCCCCTCCCCCTAGTCCCTCCTCCCTACCTTTTATCTCAGCCTGCTTGGCTCTCTCTCTCTTATTCCTGATGAAGGGCTTATGCTCGAAACGTCGAATTCTCTATTCCTGAGATGCTGCCTGACCTGCTGTGCTTTGACCAGCAACACATTTGCAGCTGTGATCTCCAGCATCTGCAGACCTCATTTTTTATTCACTCTCCCCCATTCAATGTTCAGGGAATGTCTTGGGAATCTATGAAACAAAAGTACTTTGTCTCATTTTACAGATATTTCCGACAGTTATCTTTCTTTTCTCTGAAACATTTTTAAGGTACTTTTTTTTGATGACCTATTTATTGAAGGTCATGCTCCTGAATCAATTCCACAGCATAAGCCACTGCTTAGTTGATTCAGAACAGGTGAAATGGACCTGAAATTGGCAGCTGTAAAAGGAACTGTGTACTTTAAAATATATGTTTCAGTCATTTCCCTTGAGATTGAAATCTCATTTGGCTGGTAGATCATGCGTTGCTTTGTCAAATACATATTAAAATAATAAACTTCACATCGACGTTTCATACATACTATTCTGTGCACAAACATACTCTCAGTAGGTTTCTGCACACTGACATGAACTTCTGTGAAAGTCCTATTCATCACTAGCTGTATAAAGAACAAGGATAACAGAGGAAAAACTTCAGCACCACTTCTGTTTTATTCACTCTGATGCTAAAGGTATCGCTGGTTCAAATGCATTATTACCCTTTGCATGAGAGACGGTGTCTTTTTTTTCTTGAATCACTGAGCAATTTGATAGAAGTAAAGTCATTTATAGTAACACTTTAGAGAACAATTTAGAATGAACCATATTGGTCGAATCCCATATAGGTCAAGTAAAATAAGAAAAACGGATTCCATTCCTAAAGAATGTTCGTGAACCATTTTAGATTTCATAACAATTTGAGGGCTTTATTGTCACTTCTACTGATATAATCCCTTCTTTTTCAATTTTGCAAAACTGAATTCAAATCCTCATATTATGACCAACACTCATATTTTCTGGTTTGTTATTCTGTATCTCTGATTTACTAGTCCAGTAATATAACCACTACATGATCTTATAATCTTCTGTAAAACAGAAACTTAAGTAACATCAGCATGGCATCTCTCCTCAACCTTTCACCTGTAACCCCACACTTTTAGCCTTAATTGTACAAGGACCTTATGAACATTTTGGTCTCTTATTACCATACAGATATCTCTGCTCCAAGCCCACCTAGACAAAATTCCATTGAGGTGGAATACAGGGAGAACCAGCCATTTAGGTACAGAACTGGCTCAAAGGTAGAAGAGAGTGACAGAGGGTGGTGGTGGAGGGTTTGTTTTTCAGACTGGAGGCCTGTGACCAGTGGAGTGCCACAAGGATCAGTGATGGGTCCTCTACTTTTTGTCATTTACATAAATGATTAGGATGCGAGCATAAGAGGTACAGTTCGTAAGTTTGCTGATGAAACCAAAATTGGAGGTGTAGTGGACAGTGAAGAGGGTTACCTCAGATTACAACAGGATCTGGACCAGATGGGCCAATGGGCTGAGAAGTGGCAGTTGGAGTTTAATTCAGATAAATGTGAGGTGCTGCATTTTGGGAAAGCAAATCTTTGCAGGACTTAGACACTTAATGATAAGGTCCTAGGGAATGTTACTGAACAAAGAGGCCTTGCAGTGCAGGTTCATAGCTCCTTGAAAGTGGAGTCGCAGGTAGATAGGATAGTGAAGAAGGCGTTTGGTATACTTTCCTTTATTGATCAGAATATTGAGTACAGGAATTGGGAGGTCATGTTGCGGCTGTACAGGACATTGGTTAGGCCACTGTTGGAATATTGCGTGTAATTCTGGTCCCCTTCCTATTGGAAAGATGTTGTGAAACTTGAAATTGTTCAGAAAATACTTACAAGGATGTTGCCAGGGTTGGAGGGTTTGAGGTACAGGGAGAGGCTCAACAGGCTGGGGCTGAGGGGTGACCTTATAGAGGTTTGCAAAGTTATGAGGGGCATGGGTAGTGTAAATAGGCAAAGTATTTTCCCTGGGGTCGGGGAGTCCAGAACTTGAGAGCAAAGGTTTAGGGTGAGAGGGGAAAGATATAAAAGAGACCTAAGGGGCAACTTTTTCACGCAGAGGGTGGTACGTGTATGGAATGAGCTGCCAGAGGAAGTGGTGGAGGCTGGTACAATTGCAACATTTAAAAGGCATTTGGATGGGTTTGGAGAGATATGGGCCGGGTGCTGGCAGGTGGGACTAGATTGGGTTGGGATAGCTGGTCGGCCTGGACAGATTGGACCAAAGGGTCTGTTTCCATGCTGTACATCTCTATGATTCTATGACTCGCTATGGTGTAATACAATCCTATCTCCTATTCGGGTTCTTTAAGACTAGATGCTGCTCCAGAAAATAGTTCCCTCAATCTCAAATAGAGAGAGTCAGGCCCCAGGACAATTAATCAGATCTGCAATGTCTGATCAATGTCTGCTTGAAGGACAGGAGACAGTTGAGATTATTATCTCCATAGCATTTTATCTTGCATTAGTTTTTAATCTGATTGCAGTATTCCTGGATATCACAAGGGTCTGGGAGGAATTCCTCAGCTGAAAAGGGAATAAAAATTGGATTCTTTTAACTATTGATACAGAAAATTAATTGAGTGAGGATCACTTTAAATAAGCACAGCATTTTATGGAAATAAGCAAGCATGCAATTCAGCATATATTTTGAAAAGGCGAAAGTGAGGACTGCAGATGCTGGAGATCAGAGTCAAGATTAGAGTGGTGCTGGAAAAGCACAGCAGGTCAGGCAGCATCTGAGGAGCAGGAAAATTGACGTTTCAGGCAGGAGAAGCCCTTCATCAGGAATGAATATTTTGAAAAGCATAAATTACAAAACTAAATAAACCTGGAAAAGTGAAAACAGCTAGTTGTCATTTCTAGTCAAGAATCAGAGCGTTTAACTGAAAGAGTGGCAGAGATATAATTTTAAAAAGGAAAGGACACCCGTTAAATAATAAATCAAGATTACTTTTATCCATTGTGTGAGAGATATGTTAGGGTCAAAATAAATGGATATCTATGCATTTTAGTTTCTGATACTGACAGCAATTTTGGAGGGCTTGTATAATTAAATATTACATGGATGGGTACTTATTTAATTCAAAATGAAATCATTTTAATTTTGCACATTTGGTGACAGGACCTATTATAATGAAGGATCTGTTCAGGGGAAGTGGTGGCTTTATCCCTAGATTAATAATTCTGAGATGATGACAAACTTCTACAAAGCCTGACAAAAAGAATGAAGCTGGCACACTGCCCAATATGGTCCATGTCACTGGAAATGATAATAGCACACACAGCCCTGTTGACTCTGTAATGACCTCCTCACTAACATCTGGGGATGAGTGCCACAGACTAGTCAAGCCACAGCTTTATGTAATCATTCACACAGGATCTTATGTTACACTCAATATACAACCGTCACCTTTCTGAGTTTGTCTACTGACAGGACAGACCCATCTGTGGTTAACATACAGTTGTACAAGTCAGGATGGAACTGCCATTGACTAGAAATGCCATTTAAACACAGGTGGTTACAAAAACAGGTCAGATGCTCATACCAGATGCAGCAAGTAAGTCACCTTTTGACTCCTCAAAGCCTATCGGCCTTCAACAAGGTACAACTCACGAATGTGATGGAATAATCCCCATTTGCCTGGATGAGTGCAGCTTCAGCAACACTCATGAAGCCTTGGCATCATCCAGACCTGCTTGTTCAGCAGTATTTCTATAAGACATTCCACCAACACCTTCTAGGACAAATAGGGTTGGTCAAAAAAAAATGCTGGTCTAGCCATCAATATCCACAACCCATGAATATTTAAAAATAGGTTCTATAAAATGTTGTTTTCACCCCTTTTTGGAAAGCTAGACCTTAGGCAACAATTATGTTGGTTAATGTTCTTTCTTAGCTAAAAATGTGTTGCTGGAAAAGCGCTGCAGGTCAGGCAGCATCCAAGGAGCAGGAAAGTCGATGTTTCGGGCATGAGCCCTTCTTCAGGATTCCTGAAGAAGGGCTCATGCCCGAAACGTCGACTCTCCTGCTCCTTGGATGCTGCCTGACCTACTGCGCTTTTCCAACAACACATTTTCAGCTCTGATCTCCAGCATCTGCAGTCCTCACTTTCTCCTAATGTTCTTTCTTAGTCAGAGTAAAACTTCGAGTGAGATATCAAGACTGATGTCCTTCTTTCTTTAGTTATCATGTATTGTATTGTACATTTATATTCTAGTAAATGAGAGTGATGACTATATTGTACCAATTAGCTGTTGATGGGAAATATTTCACAAGTCAGTTCTATCTCTTGGTAAAAAGTTACATTTTTTGTGAATTTGGTGTTAGTGGAGAATGTGAATAATGATACAGAAAATGGTCGATGCAATTATTCAGTGGTTTACAGCTTTTTCAGCTATTTCAGAGGCTAACAGAGTCAATGCACTTTGCTGTGGGCAAGTCATGTATCAGCCAGTTCACGTAGGGATAGCAGACTTACTGCCCTTAGGAAAATTAATCTGTACAACAATCAATAATATTTGAATTTAGACTCCACAAGCTGACAGGGTGGGATTTAACCCTTTGATCCCAAAACATTCAGCTGGGTCTATGGATTACCAATATGACACCATCTCCCCATGATATTAATGCTCACTGAAAAACTGCACATTAACAGGATAAAAGGAAAATATTGCGGATGCTAAAAATCTGATACTTACATATTAGGCTCAAAATGGTAACTCTATTTCTCTCTTCACATACCTGCCCAGACCTGTTGAATTTCTCCAGCACTTTCTGTCTTTCATGCACAGTAGAGTTATTTTGATGGGTCCAAGATATTTCCTTGAGTGTATGGTGAGACACACATATGGACACCATTCTGAATCTGTGCAGTAATGGCCAATTCACCTAACCTGCACATCTTTGGACTGTGGGAGGAAACCAGAGCACCCGGAGGAAATTATCTGGGTGGGAATTGATCCCGGGTCCCTGGTGCTGTGAGGCAGCAGGGCTAACCACTGAGCCACCATGCCGCCATTATCTGTCGCCAAGTATAAATCTACTTTTTGGTCCTGAATAGGCCTTACTTCTCTTTTGACTGCTATTTCACTGTCATTGCACCAACAAAAGACTTTGGAATTCCCTCTTATCTTAGCTGTTAGCCTTTTCTTATAATCTTCCTTTACTTCTCATGTTTGCTTTTTCTTCTCTCTTCTAAACCTTAAGTGTTCAGCTTGGTTCTCAATTGTATTTTCTATCTGACACCCATCATAAAGTCACTTTTTCTTCTTTCTCTTAATCTATTTTTCTATTTCTCTGGGTTTGTTTGCCCTATCTTTCTTTATTTAGGGAATGTGCCTTCAGAGCACCCATTGAAGTAGCCCATTGTTCAACTTCAGATTTTCCTGTCAAATCTGGCCTAGTGTTTGAATCTATCTGGCCAGCTCCATTCTTGCCTTCTTCTTGCTCTGGATTGTCCTTTGTTCTTTTTGACTATAATTCTGATGATGCAATGATCTGTCTCCAAACAGTCCCCCAACAACACTTGGTTTACTTAGCCCACCTCATTCCCAATAACCAGGGCTGGTTCTGCCACCTTTCCTGTTGAACTGGACATATATTACTTTAGAAATTTCTCCTCAACACAATTTAGGAATGCTTAGCCCTCGCTGTTCTTTATGCTACCACTATGTCAGACTATATTTGAAAAACCAAGGTTCACAATTAAAACAACTCCATGATGCTTGCACCTCTCTGTAATTTCCTTGCAGATTTGTTCCTGTATATTCATACCACTGTTTGGTGGTCATAGCCTACACCCAGCATTGCACCCTCTACATTCCTGGGTTCAAATCAAATTGACATTACCCTTGACCCTCAGGGACAGTGCAGCATTTCAATTATGCCTTTAACTAATACTGCTACCTCTCCTTTTTTTCCTTTCTTGTCTTTTCTTAACACTTTGTTCTGTCCTTCTTTAAGCCACATTTCTTGTAGCAACTTGCAACGAAGTAAAACATAAAATCTATCCCTATGATTAATGCCAGCTGTAGTTACTTTTGCAGTGGCTAGCACAAGGGCATAACAAACACTTCGATAATTAATAAGGTTACACATAAAAATGCAAACTTTAATCATGTGCCCTTTCCGATCATCTGGAAAATGTTTCTTTCTTACTTCTGACAGGTATTTGTTTGTGTCTAGAGGTACAATGGTTGATGATGGCCAGTATTCCTCAACTGCTACATGATCTGTCTATAGCATCCTTGCAACTCTCATTCATTTACAAAATAGTGTAATAAATGCAATTTAGTAACTCTCAACTGAAGAGAAGCAAGTAGAAGTCAGCAGTGAAAATTAAGGGAACTTTAGCTAACAGGTGACAAACATCCATCTGTAAAGAATTTAGCATTATCTGTGAACGAGACCAGTAAATACAAATTTTAGTCATCACCTTGTTATTTCTCGATATTTTGAATTTTAGATGAATCTCTCATATACTCTGCTTGAGAACATGTGCATAACCAGGACTGGAAAATCATTCAAATTGCTAAGTTGATCAATCCAATATTTTATTGGTTCCTGTTCACCCAACTCTAAGTTTTCATATAATTGGCATAATAATGTTAAGTAGTATGCTGAGAGCCTTTCCAAGTGCAAATCCAATTTCACTCTGAAGTTGCATTTACATTCTCTAGTAGCACTTAATGATAGCATTCTCACCTCCAATTCAATATGTTTTGAGTACAAATCCCATTGAGACAAGTGGACAAGTAATTTAGGTTAACTCTTCAGAGAGAATGCCATACTGTCACAATTCCTCACTTTTGGCTGAGACATGAAAACAAGAGCCTGCCCTCTCAGATGGCTGTGAAAGATCCCATGGTTCAATTACAAGAAGAGATTGCGTTTTCTCCTCTATTATAGTCAATGTTTATTCTTCAGCCTTCATCAGTTAAACAGTCCATTCATTTATCACACTGCCGGCTTTGGGAGCATGTTTTCCCCCAGTATTCAGCTGTGTTTTCGTCATTACAATGGTGACTATACTTCAGAAAAACTTTATTGATTGTAAAGTATTGAAATTTTATAAAAGCCATTCTTAATTTTTATATTTTGCCCACCCATGTACTACATTCTGGCAATATAAACACAAGTAGAAAGAATGCAATTTGCAGTTTAACTTCTGATTTATATAATCACTATCAGTCTATACTAAGCTGTCTACATCACTATATAGACCACAAATTTTCAGCTACAGCATACCATCTTTTTTAAGGACTACAGTGGCGCCAGTGCTAATAGCAAATATAGAATGAGCTATAAATGTGCCCTCGAGCAAACGAACTTCTCCACTTAAACAACAGTACACAAATGTAATTAATAGCAGTAAATACATCAGATGTTATTAGGAAATGGTTTGGGATTGATTTGTTGTCATAACTTAGAGACTACAGGTATTTATTTGCTTGACATCAGATAATCTACTTTTATTTTAAAGACGTCCTGCATCCAAAGATTTTTATATTCCCCCTTTCATCAATATCAAGAGTGGTGTCATTGTGGTAAAGTGCTGCTATAAATCTATTAATTTTATCTACATTAACTGAAGACAAAAATGATTAAAATAGCATCATAAAGATGTACATTGAACTGGATAGGACATCTGCCCCTGCATGAACTTGCACTCAACACAGAACAATTTGCAGCATTGGTTGGTCTGAAAATTGAGCCTTTTAGAAAGCTTTCATTGTGGTAATGATGTATAGTCTTCAGTGCCTCTGGACTGCCCGGCCTGCTGTTCCACATTTCAAGAACCAGAAAAAAAAAGTTCATGTAAAACTTTTAAGTTTTTTTTAAGTCAAATGAAAAAAGGTTGAAACGTGAAAAAAAAACACTCTCTCAGTGATTTTACTGGATACTGTGAAAAACAAAAAGTTGTGGGAGGAAGAGATCAACTTTTATTTTAAACATAAAATAATAGTCGAAGCACCTGACAACAGATTCACTTCTTCCAGAGCTGATTCCTTTTGTGATGATCTAGAAGTGATCATTGAGAAAACTATATCTTACTCCAGGAATGAAAAGAATCAGATGGATTCTGGGTAATCTAAGATGGAGGATGGGAAAGATTTCTGGCTGTAAGAGCTGCTCCTTCTTTTGAGGTATTTTAGGTATTGGAGGTGATTTCCTCGAAGCCCAGGAGCAGCAATTACTGTTTAAATGCTGTTGCATTGTTTTGGAACTTTGGAAAAAAAAAGTCAAAACAACAGCAGTTTAAAAGGGAGCACGGCAGACAAAGGACAATGCAGGAGAGAGAGAGAAAGAGAGAAAGAGAGAAAGAAAGAAAGAAAGAAAAAAAGAAAGAAAGAAAGAAAGAAAGAAAGAAAGAAAAATGAATGAATGAATGAATGAATGAATGAATGAATGAAATGAAATGAAATGAAATTCACAACTAATCTTGGAGGAACTGTTGGGCGAAGTTCACAGCACAGAATCAGATAAGTTAATTGTTGTTTTAAGTCTGTCCAAGAGAAAGGCTGCAGTTGTGGGTACAGTGGATTCCTTCTTGATTGTATGTTTTTGGAGATAAGTCTCTGATTAAACTTAAAATATAAGCCATAGCTATTAATTTAACCTGGGGCAGTGTTTGAAGAGGAATAAGATGGTGTTATGTTCTGGGTCTGTAGATTGTGAAGGAGCAAAAAATTGCCTTTGCAGTGATGTGTACTTCTTGTCAGATGTGGAAGTTTAAAGAGAGTTTAAGGGTTACTGTGGATTACATCTGCCATAAATGCTGTTGGAGGCAAATCTTATCAGATCGAGTGGATCGGTTCGAGAGACAAATAGAAGCGATGAGGAATTTGCAACAGCTACGGTATGTGATGGATGGCAGTTATAGGAAGGGGGGAAAGTCTCAGATACAGTCA
Organism: Hemiscyllium ocellatum; assembly: GCF_020745735.1. Classification (NCBI taxonomy): domain Eukaryota; kingdom Metazoa; phylum Chordata; class Chondrichthyes; order Orectolobiformes; family Hemiscylliidae; genus Hemiscyllium; species Hemiscyllium ocellatum. The sequence goes on from NC_083425.1 coordinate 38,768,173, forward strand.
CATAGATGGGTTAACTCCAGGAAGGGTAAGAGAGGTGGGCAGCTAGAGCAGGAGTCTGTTGTGGATATAACAATTTCAAACAGGTATGCTGTTTTGGAAAATGTAGGGGGAGATGGATTCTCAGGAGAACGTAGCACAAACAGCCAAGTTGCTGGTACTGAAACTGGCTCTAATGCAACGAGGGGTATGTCGGCTTCCAAGAGATCAATTGTGTTAGGGGATTCTGTAGTCCGAGGTACAGACAGACGTTTCTGTGGCCAGCAGAGAAAAAGCAGAATAGTGCGTTGTTTCCCTGGTGCCAGGATCAAGGACGTCTCAGAGAGGGTGCAAAATGTTCTCATGGGGAAGAGGGGTCAGCAGGATGTCATTGTCCACATTGGAACCAACGACATTCGAATGGAAAAGGTTGAGACTCTGAAGGGAGATTACAGAGAGTTAGGTAGAGTTTTAAAAAGAAGGTCCTCAAGGATAGTAATATCTGAATTACTCCCAGTGCTACAAGCTAGTGAGGGCAGGACTAGTAGGATAGAGCAGATGAATGCATGGCTGAGGAGCTGGTGCATGGAAGAAGGATTCACATTTTTGGATCATTGAAATCTCTTTTGGGGTAGAAGTGACCTGTACAAGAACGACAGATTGCACTTAAGTTGGAAGGGGACTAATATACTGGCAGGGAAATTTGCGAGAACAGCTTGGGAGGTGGGGGGAGTGGGACCCAGGGAGATAGTGAGTAAAGAGATCGATCGATCTGAGACGGGTACAGCTGAGGACAGAAGTGAGTCAAACAGTCAGGGCAGGCAGGGACAAGGTAGGACTAATAAATTAAACTGCATTTATTTCAATGCAAGGGGCCTAACAGGGAAGGCAGATGAACTCAGGGCATGGTTAGGAACACGGGACTGAGATATCATAGCAATTACGGAAACATGGCTCAGGGATGGGCAGGACTGGCAGCTGAATGTTCCAGGATGCAAATGCTACAGAAAGGATAGAAAGAGAGGCAAACGAGGAGGGGGAGTGGCATTTTTGATAAGGGATAACATTACAGCTGTGCTAAGGGAGGATATTCCCAGAAATACATCCAGGGAAGTTATTTAGGTGGAACTGAGAAATAAGAAAGGGATGATCACCTTATTGGGATTGTATTATAGACCCCCCAATAGTCAGAGGGAAATTGAGAAACAAACTTGTAAGGAGATCTCAGCTATCTGTAAGAATAATAGGGTGGTTTTGGTAGGGGATTTTAACTTTCCAAACATCGACTGAGACTGCCATAGTGTTAAAGGTTTAGATGGAGAGGAATTTCTTAAGTGTGTACAAGACAATTTTCTGATTCAGTATGTGCGTGTACCTACTAGAGAAGGTGCAAAACTTGACCTACTCTTGGGAAATAAGGCAGGGCAGGTGACTGAGGTGTTAGTGGGGGAGCACTCTGGGGGCAGCGACCATAATTCTATTCGTTTTAAAATAGTGATGGAAAAGGATAGACCAGATCTAAAAGTTGAAGTTCTAAATTGGAGAAAGGCCAATTTTGACGGTATTAGGCATGAACTTTCTAAAGCTGATTGGAGGCAGATGTTCGCAGGTAAAGGGATGGTTGGAAAATGGGAAGCCTTCAGAAATGAGATAACAAGAATCCAGAGAAAGTATATTCCTGTCAGGGTGAAAGGGAAGGCTGGTAGGTATAGGGAATGCTGGATAATGAAAGGAATTGAGGGTTTGGTTATGAAAAAGAAGGAAGCATATGTCAGGTACAGACAGGATAGTTCGAGTGAATCCTTAGAAGAGTATAAAGAAAGTAGGAGTATACTTAAAAGGGAAAACGGGAGGGCAAAACGAGGACATGAGATAGCTTTGGCAAATAGCATTCAGGAGAATCCAAAGGGGTTTTACAAATATATTAAGGACAAAAGGGTAACTAGGGAGATAATAGGGCCCCTCAAAGATCAGCAAGGTGGCCTTTGTGTGGAGCCACAGAAAATGGGGGAGATGCTAAATGAATATGTTGCATCAGTACTTACTGTGGAAAAGGATATGGAAGATATAGACTGGAGGGAAATAGATGGTGACATCTTGCAATATGTCCAGATTACAGAGGAGGAAGTGCTGGATGTCTTGAAACAGGTAAAGGTAGATAAATCCCCAGGACCTGATCAGGTGTACCCGTGATCTCTGTGGGAAGCTAGAGAAGTGATTGCTGGGCCTTTTGCTGAGATATTTGTATCATCAATAGTCACAGGTGAGGTGCCAGAAGACTGGAGGTTGGCAAACGTGGTGCCACTGTTTAAGAAGGGTGGTAAGGACAAGCCAGGGATCTATAGACCAGTGAGCCTGATCTCGGTGGTGGGCAAGTTGTTAGAGGGAATCCTGAGGGACAGGATGAACATGTATTTGGAAAGGCAAGGACTGATTCGGGATAGTCAACATGGCTTTGTGCGTGGGAAATCATGTTTCACAAACTTGATTGAGTTTTTTGATGAAGTAACAAAGAAGGTTGATAAGGGCAGAGTAGTAGATGTGATCTACGTGGACTTCAGTAAGGTGTTCGACAAGGTTCCCCATGGGAGACTGATTAGCAAGGTTAGATCTCATGGAATACAGGGAGAACTAGCCATTTGGATACAGAACTGGTTCAAAGGTAGAAGACAGAGGGTAGTGGTGGAGGGTTGTTTTTCAGACTGGAGGCCTGTGACCAGTGGAGTGCCACAAGGATCGGTGATGGGCCCTCTACTTTTTGTCATTTACATAAATGATTTGGATGCGAGCATAAAAGGGTACAGTTAGTAAGTTTGCAGATGACACCAAAATTGGAGCTGTAGTGGACAGTGAAGAGGGTTACCTCAGATTACAACAGGATCTGTACCAGATGGGCCTATGGGCTGAGAAGTGGCAGATGGAGTTTACTTCAGATAAATGCGAGGTGCTGCATTTTGGGAATGCAAATCTTGGAAGGACTTATACATTTAATGGTAAGATCCTAGGGAGTGTTGCTGAACAAAAAGACCTTGGAGTGCAGGTTCATAGCTCCTTGAAAGTGGAGTTGCAGGTAGATAGGATAGTGAAGAAGGCATTTGGTATGCTTTCCTTTATTGGTCAGAGTATTGAGTACAGGAGTTGGGAGGTCATGTTGCCGCTGTACAGGACATTGGACAGATGCAATTCTGGTCTCCTTCCTATCGGAAAGATGTGGTGAAACATGAAAGGATTCAGAAAAGATTTACAAGGATGTTGCCAGGGTTGGAGGATCTGAGCTACAGGGAGAGGCTGAACAGGCTGGGGCTGTTTTCCCTGGAGTGTTGGAGGCTGAGGGATGACCTTATAGAGGTTTACAAAATTACGAAGGGCATGGATAGGATAAATTGGCAAAGTCTTTTCCCTGGGGTTGGGGAGTCCAAACGAGAGGGCATTAGTTTCGGGTGAGAGGGTAAAGCTATAAAAGAGACCTAAGGAGCAACTTTTTCACGCAGAGTGTGGTACGTATATGGAATGAGCTGCCAGAGGATGTGGTGGAGGCTGGTACAATTGCAACATTTAAGAGGCATTTGGATGGGTATATGAATAGGAAGGAATTGGAGGGATATGGGCCAGGTGCTGGCAGGTGGGACTAGATTGGGTTGGGATATCTGGTCGGCATGGATAGGTTGGAGCAAAGGGTCTGTTTCCTTGCTGTACACCTCTATGACTCTAAAAACAAGACATGAAATCCAGCACCACCTATACCTTGTACAGTGAGCACTTAACACATGTTCTGTATTACCGTAAAATAAAGATGTTAATGGAAAAAATACAGCCTCAACAAATAATAGATTGGAATGATTTTAGTGCTCCACTCTTCTGCTTCCTCTACACATGAGAAGATGCATTTTAGTAATGGATTTAACACTTCATCATTTTGAATTGACTCAAAAGGCCTGGCAGCATTTGCCAGAAAAAAGCAGTTAATGTTTCAAGTCTAGCGACCCTTCTTCAGAACTCATAGTAGTGAGGAAAAGGTGGTATATATGCTGAATGCAAGGGCTGGCAGGGAATAGAGTGAGCAGATGCGTGGAGATGGAGCCAAGAGAGCAAGCATGACAGGGAGATAAGGGGATGGCTGCTGGGCTGCCAGAAAGAAAGAAAAGCTGATAATAGAGACCATGTGTAGGGGGAAATGGGTTAGCTCTGTTAAAAGCAACCCATCAGCTTTTCTTTCTCCCTGGCTGACTATCATCCATTCATTGTGGCCTCATCGTTCTCTGTCTCTAAGCTCCATCTCCATCCATCTGCTCACGCTATACTCCGCTCAGACCCCTCGTCTTCACCATATATACCACTTTTCGAGCTACTATCAGATCTGAACAAGGATCACCGGACTCAAAATAATAACTCTACTCTCTCTCCACTGTTGCTGGCAGACCTCCTGCAATTTCTGTTTTTCTTTCCGATTTCCAGCAGCCAGTTTTCTGTTTTATCATTTTGGATTGGTTTGGTTTGTTTATTCTATAATGGAAAAGGCCTTTAAAATAAATACATGCTTTAAAATATATTCTCACCTTTTATTTAATGCATTTTTAAAAAATTGTTTCATTTTTAAAATAACACTTTTCCTGATATATTCAGTTCCATTACTGCAGAAGAGGGTGATAGTGCATCCTTAGACACTCTTAGAACATCCTTAGGCTGAGGAGTCAGAATGTAATGGTGAATGGGGCATAGCACTGTGAGGATGATGGTGTTACCATTTTGATTACCATTGGAACTCAGTGATCTGGTTAACGGTTTTACAACCATGCACAACAGCAAGCCTCTCTTAGTGGTTTTATGTGTAGGATCATCAGCTAGTTTTAGGTAGTTACTGGTTGATTCCACTGACTCTTTCAGCAATCAAACAAGTGTTGGGTACTTTCCAAAACTGTTTAAGCAGCTAATGCCTACCAGCAATAGCCCGGCACGTGCTTTCTGCTTGTGCTGCAATAGAAGTTGAGCTATTGGTCATTAATGCTACATTGTGATTGAGTCCAAAAGTGTTCTATTGCAGTCCACCACCAATTCCACACTGGAGAAGATGAACTTCAAGTTCTGAGCAAACCCTTTTCCAAGTTGATGCCAGACTCTTCCATCTTCTTGATACTGACTGCAGGATTCCTGGTTGGTCTGTCATAGCACCAAATATTTCATTATGTGTGACCATTCTTAACCCATCTCACCTGACATTTCTTCAGCAGAATTTGAATGAAATCTTGAACTTTTCGTGGCACTCCATCTAGGTTTAATTAGAAGACTTCACGTAGAATGAACTGCCAGAAAAACTGATTGATGCCAGGACAGTTACAACATTTAAAAGACATTTGGATATAAATTCATGAATAGGAATTGGAAGGATATGGGCCAAGTATAGGCAGGTGAGAGTAGTTTAATTTGGGAACATGACTGGTGTGGACTGGTTGGCTCAAATGGCCTGTTTCTCTGCTGTATGACACTGTGAATTGAAGTCCTCAGGGCTTGATTCCTAACTTTAATCACCATAGCTATCTTGTTCCATTGTCTCTGTACTGTTTGCTTGACAAATTGATAGATCCTCTCCTCCTCCCTATCTCTGGCATCAAGCCTTTCAATGCATTGTTGGAAAACGTTGAAGCCCTCACTGTGTCATGTGGGACAATCCTCTGTATTTTCCTGTTCAGAAACAGTTATGCAATGACTTCCAAGACCCATTTCAGCAGCATTGCAATTTCCCTTTGAAACAGGCTTGCTTTCAGTAGTGGAGCCTAGTTTGAACTTATGTTTGCCCAGTATAATTTTGGACCCATGCCCAGATGTGCAGACAACATGCTTTGCCCTGGGTACATGCTACAATCATTTATATTTGCAGGTAGCACTATGCATGAGGTATCCGCCGTCATGATTCCTGCATCAATTTCAAGTCCTGTCCAGTTTTGTGGGTTTCTTGTTTTGGAAAAGTACAGCGCACAGGCTAAGGTACAATGTGTCCAGATAATTTCATTCTTACCTACAGCCAGGGTAGAATAATTTTTCCTTCTGAATTTCTGGAGAACAAAGATTGCAAACAAAGATTATTATGACACATTTTAAGCATTATTGACACACAATAATAATATAATTAAAACAACTGAGAAAAGAAACCTGTTTGGAATTCCCTGGTGATAATTCAAAGGTTTCTTTGTTCCTCACTCCTGTTATGTAAACATGAACGGAGTAATTTTTCAATTTCACACTTTCAGCAGGCAACCTCACCTCTCCTCCCTTGGGATCACAGTTTGGAACTTCCACTGTATGTTGTATTTACTTTTCTTGACCATTATTTTAAATTATGATTAGGAGGTTACATTCTAAACTCAGATGCACTCTCCCTGCATACATGGCTTCCCTCCAGAGATCACAGAATCCACTTTATTAGCATTTATTTTGAAAACGCCTCCTTAACATATGCAAGTGGAATGCTCTTGCAGCATCCAAAACCTGTGCTTTCTTTGATCTTCAATTAGCAAAGTGCACCAAAATGTGTTTTACTGCACGAGGCACAGTATAATATCGATTTACATTATCACAGAGATTTAACCTATCTTCAGTTTTAGTATTTAGGCAGCAAAGGCATGTTAGAAAGTTGACTGTAGATGCTGTGACTTCATTGACATTTCAATTTCATTTTTCATGACAAGGCTTTGCCTTTGGCCACCCATTGCCATTAATAAATATACTGTTGCTGTTGAATGTGCAGTACCTAACTTTGGATACAAGTTGGACAATACGTCCAATTATTTTCCATTCTGAATTTGGAAATATTGTCTCTGGAGTTGACGTTGCAATCTATGTTCATTCTGCCATACTATTTAATACTGAAAGTAACAAAGAAAGAAAGAAATGTGCTGCATTTATATAGCATCTTTTACAGGACATTTCACATTACTTTAAAGCCAATGAAGTATTTTTGAAGTGTCTGTCACTGCTGTAATGTCGGAAATATGGCAGCCAATTTGTGGTCCAAAGTGGGCACAGCAAAGCCTAATTTCTACACCTAGGTATTTCCTTTGGACTCAGCTCAGCATTTGCAGATACTCACAACAATATAATCTCTCATTTCCTGTGAAATGACCAATGAAATCTACCTCATAACTGGTACACAAGGGTTAAACAAAGAACCCTTATGATTAAAATTTGAATATATCATATGTGAGCACTGGACAGCATTGATTAAGGTAGCTGAAAGGTTAATAATGAATAAGTTTATTAAATAATGTTGAATATGTACAGATATTGCAACATAAACCTGCAGTTGGATGTTCCTAGCTATATAATTGCCTGTCATAAGTACTGCAAAGAATCACAGCATTGCAACTCCCACGGACAAAGCCCTTCACTTTAAGAAATAGCTGTCTATCCATTATTGAATTTTCACGAATTGTTGGAACAGAATGGAATGAAAGATTCACTGATCTGTACCAAACATTTGGATCAGCCTATGATTTCACAAAATTACCACACGCCTATTCATCTATAAATGTTGTTTCTTTAGACAAATGAGTGCTGGGGTGCCATACTTAACAAATATTAGCATATTTAACTACCCTCTATCCTAATCAAGGAGCTACAGATGCATATTAATGCCTCTAGCAAACCAGACTAATCTACGTTCTCAGCATCTATATGAATCCACTAACAATACTTAATCTTACTGAGACCAGCAAGAAAGAATCCAAACAGCAATCCATCATGGATTTTCATGACAAGCAATTAATTTGTTTTAGGCCAGAAGTAGAAAGCATCAATGGTGATGATTTCAAGCCCATGTGCATATTCATATTCTATCTACTATCTTTGTCAGTATCATTTTTCAGGGTAGGTGGAGAGATTTAAAATGAGCAAATTTAAATATTTAACATGAGGATTTCCACTGTAGATCAAAGCTTATTATAGAATCTATTCACAGTAGCAATATTACTTTCCAACTTCCTTTCAATCAACTCCCACTAATAACCAAAAATAATATTTTATTAAAAACAGATTATTTGCAAAGAGCTGAATTGTAATATTAGAAAGGGTCAAGACATTTTAGATAAGTTACAGCTAAAGCAATGATATGACACAACAATTTGGGGATTAGAAAACAGCCCATCCAATTGTTGAATAATGAGACCAGATGTGCAAGTCTAATAGGTGCAATTTGCTAAATACTGGAATAATTAAGTGCAACTTGATCACACTGTAATCTATTGTACATTCAGACTTCTTCCTTGAGGCTTCATTAGCAGTTCCGGCCCCGTGTCCTACTCTGTCATTTTCTTAAATCTGAAAGTAAATGGCTTTCTGTAAACCTGTAACTTCAAATAAAACAAACAGGAAGTCTCCTGCTGTATACAAAGAGAAACACATGTCTGATGCTGGGCCTCAAAACCATCTGGAAATGGGAGAATTAAATGAAGAAAACTTCGACATGCATTTTGTTGGCCCACATCCAGTTTAATGAGAAGGCAATACCCTTTTTGACTTTAATCTTTCTTTATTGAATTGCCTATTATAGATTAAACTATGAGGAAATAAGGAATATAGACCTGAGGCATGATTTTCCAAAGATTTGCATTGTACATTTCCGGCACATTTTATAGATGCACTGATTTGCATTTACAATGTTTTGCCCACTCTGTAAATGCATCATTTACTAAGCTGTATGAACAAAATATATACAAGAAAAGTGATGGCATTTTCAAACCACCAAAGGGATTTTCTCTAACATCTATTTGAAAAATAATTACCTCCTATAAATCACTGATCTGACTACAAAGGAGTTAGATTGCTTTTTCAATATCCTGAAAATATCGAAAGTAAGAGCAAAATGAGCATTGCCAATTTGAAAAGAAATCATAAAATTCAGTTTTATTTGGAAAATAAGAACCAAGTGAATATTATTTTGATGATGTTAACACAAAGGATGCAGTGATGCATTTTGAAGTAAGTTATGTTGTGCATCGTAAGTAAAGAGATGTGTTCAGTTTTTTAAATGAATTTGATGTCCTTCAAGTGATAGCCTATCACTTGGACATATTATACTTTTTCACCATTAAGATTATATATCTGATTAAACCTGATTGCAGCATAGAAACTTGAAGTTTCAAAATTCTCTGGTGCAATCTAAACCAGGGTGTGCCTTTTTAATAAGATGGTGTTGCTATGATTGTTATATTTGAAGTATGGTCCCAGCTCCTTTAGGCCAAATGGAGCCACAGAAGTGACATTTTCAGTTGCAAATTCAGAATGAAGAGCGACTCTCCAGTGCTTTCAGGATAAAGTACACTTTATACTGTGAATGCAAAATTAGCTTATCTGGAGTCAGTGGCATCATCAAAGTGCATTTAATCAATTGGCTTGGAGTTGCTGGAGCAGAATGCAGTGACCTTACTGTAAGACTACTGTTAAGAGAAATGTTGACTGTTTATGAACCTTGTTTTGTTACTCCAGCTACAACACAATAATTGCTCAAGAAAAAGACCACCCTACAGCAAAATGATATTTATTAAAACATTTTTTTATGACAATGATTGATTGTCATCGCCTTTGGGTTTTATGCCAAAGCTCAATGGTACAACCAATTTTGACTTCTGGCTATCACCTCTTGCAATTGCTTTTTATTATCAGAATTGATGAAGCTTTGAGTTCATTAAATATGAGAGTAGTGCAGTGAATATTTAATCATTAAAGTGAGGATTTATGGAATTGAAACTTTGTTTATCAACATCATTCACTGGGGCTGATATTCTTATATTGAGTGAAAGTTGAAGCTACCTTTGTGCATTTAAGCAATTAGATTTTATTTCAGTCTTTAATAGCACACTGACTACTGAAATATGAGATTTCTATCACCAAAACTGGCAGTTCACCTTGTCCCTTTGGGTGACATTGTCAGTTTCAATCTGTTGCTAGATTCTGGGATGTCTTCCGCACTATCCAGAAACTGAACAACTCTTAAACAACAATCAGAAAGAGTTTCATCCCATCAGACTGGACATAATGATAACTCATGGACATGAAGGGAATGCCTCTTCAGTGATTGAAGTTTATTTAACACCGTTTATCATTCTCCTCCAATACGTTCTCTTTGTGGTTCTATGCTCTTCCTAACTGGCAGATTTTGAAAATGGCACTCTGCAAGAGATAGCATCTGCTATCTGTATTGATCATAAATTTGTGTATATTTCCCAATTGATTTCTCTCATTTTCATACATCTTTCTGATCGTTGTAACAACATCATTCCTTTGCAGAAAATGTATGTGTGACACATCGAATTTTGACATCTGGGGATCTGGACTGAAAAAAAAATTACTTGGAAAATCTGCGAACTGGTTTTCTACCGTCTTTTGGGAAAAAAAGTTATACTTTGCCTAAAATCTAAAATAATCCCTCAAATCATTTTGTTTTCGTTAAATTCAAATGACATTTAATTTCACAAATTTGATAAGTTTGATTCAAGGCATGATCATTTTCAAAATAGATCTGATAATTGTTCTACGTCACCTTCTTATTGCTTTAAATATTGCGCCTGTAATAATGAGGCTTCAAACAAATGCAACATTCAGTATTGTTGCCAGCAAAATAATAATATTAATCATCTCTAATATTCTAATTAGTGAGTAATGGTCAATTGGTATGGCGGCATTGTTGCTCAGTCACAGACCTCTCCTTTCATAATGAGATAATGATATTAGTGAAATTACTCCACAGCATATATTTAAATGTTCTTTCCACCACCGGCAGTGAAATGTGGAGGGCTGGTATTTTTATGTAAAGATCATGTCGAGCTGATGGGTTTCGTCGAGTCATAGAGATGTACAGCACGGAAACAGACCCTTCGGTCCAATTCATCCATGCCGTTTCTTCGTGGCTAGTTTCATTCTGAGTGAAACACTTTGACCAGAAACTACGCCAAGTCATTTACTGTTCTGCAATTCCAAAATATTTTCTTTCGAATACGTGACTGCAAGGGTTAACTGTGATTGAATGAAGTAAGCAGCATCTGTGATGCCACAGGGCCAAGGTTATCTTCAGTCCAACTTTTCTCATTCATCCAGAAACAAGCCCTGTCCAAACTCTCTGTCCATCTTCACCTTCATTCCAAGCTTCTCAACTCCACTATCTTGGATGTTATTCTATTCATTGATTACTCCCTCCTAAATTTCCCCCTATTAGTTTGAATCTATCTGTATCGGTCAGAATTGCTGAATTTCTCCAGTATTTTCTGTTGTATTTCAAGTTCCAGCATCTTCACTACTTTGCTTTTATAAACCTATATTTCCATGTTCAACTTGCACAGTCCAGGTCTACTTCTTGAGTACAAAAAATCGTCTCGCAGTCATTTCCTTTGAAAGTTGAAAAAGATGGGTTTCTTCAGGTTTTTTTTGATTTCAAGAAGGAGTTAGCTACTGTACTTAGGGCTAAAAGGATCAAAGAGTACAGGGTAAGAGTGGGAAGACACCACTGAATTGGATGTTCCTCTGCCTCTGCCACATCTGCTCCCAGAGAAACAATTCTACTCCATCCCAGATGGCCTCCTACTTCAAAGACTGCAATTTTTCCTCCCACGTGGTCAACAATGCCCTCAAGCGTATCTCCGACTTTCCCGCACCACTGCCCTTGAGCCCAATTCCTCTACCCGCAACAAGGATAGAACTCCACCTACCACCCCACCAATATCTGGGTATAACACATCATCGTCCGCCACCTACAATCAGTCCCCAACACCAGAAATATATTTCTCTCCCCACCCTTATCAGCATTCCACAGAGAGCATTCCCTCCACCACTCCCTTGTTAGGTCCACAGCCCCCACCAACCCACCCTCCATTCCTGGCACCTTCCCTTGCCACTGCAAGGGGTGTAAAACCTGTGCCCACACCTCCCCCCTCACCTCCATCCAAGGCCCCAAAGGATCTTTCCACATCCAGCAGATATTTTCCTGCACAACCACACACCTCATCTACTGCATCTGTTGATATTGATGTGGTCTCCTCTACATCAGGGAGACAGGACACCAACTTGTGGAACAGTTCAGAGAACATCACTGGGACACACGCACCCAACAAGCCCACCACCCTGTGGCTGACCACTTCAACTCCCCCTCCCAATCTGCCAAGGACATGAAAGTCCTGGGCCTCCTTCACTACCAAATCCTAGCCACCCGACGACTGGAGGAAGAACGCCTCATCTTCTGCCTTGGGACCCTCCAACTACACAGAATCAATATCAATTTCACCAGTTTCCTCATTTCCCCTCCCCCCACCTTATCCCAGATCCAACTCTCCAACTTGGCACCGCCTTCTTGAACTGTCCTACCTGTCCATCTTCCTTCCCACCTATCCACTCCACCCTCCCCTCCAACCCATCACCGCCCACCTACATCTACCTATCGCCTTGCTAGATACTTCCTTTTGGACCCACCCCCCTCTCATTTATCTCTCAGCCCCTTGGGCTCCCCGTCCTGCTGCCACATTCCTGATGAAGAGCTCATGCTCAAAACATTGACTCTCCTGCTCCTCGGATGCTGCCTGACCCGTCGTGCTTTTCCATCTCCACACATTTTGACTACTGAGTTAGAGAATCAGCCTTGATCACAACAAATGGTGGAGCAGACTCAAAGAGCCAAATTGCCTACTCCTATTGGGGTGGGTTAATGGGTGGGTTGCTATTTTCAATGCTTCAATGCCTTTCTGGGCCCTAACTCATAAACTCAAAGTTATGGCTCTTCAAACAGCTACAGTGCATGAAGTTCTTTATTTGCTTTCAGTGACAAGAACCTGAACAGGAGCTCAAGGTCTAGTCTATCCTGCCAGTGGGCGGCACGGTGGCACAGTGGTTAGCACTGCTGCCTCACAGCGCCAGAGACCCAGGTTCAATTCCCGCTCAGGCGACAGACTGTGTGGAGTTTGCATGTTCTCCCCTTGTCTGCATGGGTTTCCTCCTGGTGCTCCGGTTTCCTCCCACAGTCCAAAGATGTACAGGTTAGGTGAATTGGCCATGCTAAATTGCCCGTAGTGTTAGGTAAGGGGTATGGGTGGGTTGCGCTTTGGTGGGACGGTGTGGACTAATCGAAATGGAGCAGTTTTAGAAGGATTTCCTTTGATTTGGGAGGCTAAATTTTTTCCTGATGAATTTCAACCCCACTGATGTCTGGACAAAATGGGATTCATAGAGCAGCAATGCCAGTGATGAAACCATCTCAGCAGTCTTCCTAATACTGCCGCTGGTTTTGTCTTAGTGCGAAAGAAGGGTTATTAATGTTGCAAGCCCAACTAGAGGGTCAGCAGTTTAAGGGGAAAATGTACTTGAAGGGACATGTTGAAGAACATAAGACCTCTCAACTTGAATACATCTTTGCTAGCCAGCATAGCCGTGAAGAAATAAACAAAATTGAGGCCAACAGATTGATAGGAGAGGAGAGAAATGTCCTTTACTCAATTGGGATGAGCTTTCATACCCACTATATTCCAGAGAGGCTATTCCATTGAGATGGAAGACTTCACAGTCAGCAGGGGCAAACCTGCTGAGCCCCTATTAATTGGGGCATTTGTTGGGGCAATTGGTAATTGGCTGTCTGTCTCTCTGAAATGAACAACCAATCAGATTCCCAGCCTAACCCCAGGAAAGCTCGCTAAAAGCAGAAAAGCATGAGAGAGCTGTCCTGACTCAGTTTCCTCCCACTTTCCCAGCTTGCGCTGCTCCAAGCCCACCATCACATGGCTGGGAAACTTCAGCCCATAGTCCTTGTTTCTGCTTTGCTAATTAGTGCTCTGCAATTAAGTGATACCCTGAAGGTTGAGCCCACTATCCTTTTATCTTAATTTCAGCAGCAATCTTGGAGGCTGCGTCTCAACTTTTCTTTCTTTCTATAGAAGATGGGCGTTGGTAAGGACAAATGGAAAGTACTGCACTTTAATCTTACCATTGTTAATTTATTTTGTAGTATCTGAATAACCTGTGAATCAATTGTCTCTCTGTATTGTATTTTCTGTGAATTTAACTAGCTTACATTGTGCTCATAAATCCAACTCATTAATGTAAATTGGAAACAGTAGGGGACACTGGAATACCCTACTTAACACTTCACACTCTTTTCCCCCACCCCACCACCCCACTTTCACATAACGTGTCCAGAAAATACGTGATGTTTCCTAAACTTCATCCAATTACTTCTTCATTCCCAGATTTTATCATGAGGCTCCAACAGTTTAGGTTTGAACGTAGTCAATCTTGAGAAATTGCAGCGAATATAACTTTCAAATTCAAGGTGCAACATATTATCAGAGTTTTCATTGTTTAGGTGATTGTTTCATCAAAAGTGACGAGGACATTGATCAAATAGGAATCTGTTTTATTGAATTCAGATTAGCTTTGGTTTACTAAACTATCATAATGCATGCAATCATTTTAAGTTCCATCCTGAAGATCAGTTTCATTAATTTTCATTGTACTTGTGTAAAACTAACAGGTTAACTTTTAACAGAGTCCTTTCTGAAAACTGGACTATTTTCTCCCAGTCTCAATCCATAAAGATGTCCCAAGCATGTATTAGCTTCTTCAAAATGACCATCAATAGCTCACAACCATTAGCCGTCATTTTTTTATAATACTGTCCCCAAATACTACGCATGGCTGGACTGTTAACATCGGGATGGGAACATTCGCCACTGCCCTTTCACCACCGAGGATGCTTAGCCACCGCCCATTGGCCACTGAAGACGATTCGCCACTGCAAGTAACTTGTATCTTTTGAATATAGTGTTTGCGTTGTTTCAGTAACAACTTCTTTTCATTACAGGAGAGTTTTTTTAAGCTTATATTTGTGAAACAGGAATTTTTAGTATGGAAACAGAAATTATTACTAAATGTGGAAATAAGAAGTTTTACCATGATAGTTTTATATCAGTGCTATGAAAGAATGTTTCCCTGAAGTTAAAATTAACCAACAAAATGATATTTATTTTACCTCCTTTTTTATCGATATGTCATTGTATAAATAAAGGGGACTGAGAAGTATGAAACAACAGGCATGAGGGAAAACAGTCAGTACATATATATCTTTCCGGTGGCGAATGGTCTCCAGAAGTCAAATGACCCCAGTGGAGAAACGCTGGTGGCGAACTGGCGGTGGCTAATCATTGGCGGTGAATGGGCCGTGGTGAATCATCACCAACTCGTTAATATATTTTCCCCTTTTAACACTGTCAAAGAGCTTCAACAAAATTTTGTTCAAACTAGTTTTTAAATTGTCCATGGGATGTGGGCATTGTTGGCTAGGCCACTATTTATTGCCCTGGAAGAAGAGGTGGTGAGCTGCATTCCAAAACCATTGCAGTTAATGGGAAGTTGACACAAACACAGTGATGTTAGGAAGGAGGTTCAATAATTTTGACCCCATAACAAATAAGGAGTAATGAATGAGGTAAAAATCATGATAATATATGAATTGAAGGGAACTTGCAATTGGTAGTATTCCTGTGTCTGCTGCTTTGACCTAATGATGGAGGTTGTGGTTGTACAACTGCCAAAAAAGCCTTGGTGAATTCTGCTGTGTATTTTAAGATGTAACAGACTGCTGCCACTGTAGGTGGAGTGAGTAACTGTTTTAACATGATAGTGTGGCGCCAAACAAGCTGCTTTGTTCTGGATGGTGTTGAGTTTCTTAAATGCTGTTAGAGCTGCACTCAACCCAATAAGGGGTGTATTCCATCACACTCCCAACTTGTGCTTTTGTAGATAGTGGACAGAGTTAGGAAGTGAGTTGTGGAATACAGAATCCCTAGCTTCTGAATGCTCTTAGAGCTATTTAATTTATATATTTGTTTAAGTTCAATTTCCTGAGGATTTTGATAGTGAGGGTTTCAGCAATGTTAATATCATTGAATGTCAAATGGAGTCTCTTGCTGGAAATTATAATTTCCTGGCATTTGTGTGGCATGAATGTAACTTGCCACTTACCAACTCAATCCTGGATGTTGTTTAGGCTTTAGTGCATATGGATGTGGACTACTTCATGATCTGTGGAGATGTTAATGGTGCCGTACAATGCACAATCATCAGTTAACATTGCACTTCTGATCCACCGATTGGTGTCAGTTCATTGATAAAGCAGCTGAAGCTGACTGACCTCGAACAATACCCTGAAGAACTCCTGTCTTGGGAATGAGATGATTAACTCTATCAGCTTCCTTTGTACTGCGTATGAAGTCAAACACTTCCTATTGACTCTAGTTTTGCTTATACTCCTTGATACAACATTCAAATGACCCAAGCGAGAGGAGAGTTCAAAAACGTGGTTTATGGTTCCTCTTAGAGATATCAAAACAACATGCTGCTGCTCCTCATTTTAGTTCCATCAGTATTTGAAAGGTTTTCAGTGTTTTACTAGTAATTCTGTTTTGCATGTGCACCTATGCTTTGCCTCAAGCTTTATTTGCCTCTCTGAACACACCTTAAACATATTTCTAAATGTTTTAGATTCATCCCAGTGTCTGCTTTTACTTTGATACCTCCATTGTCTTCTGTCTTTTGATTCCACCATGACCACTTTGTTCATTCTTTCCAGATGATGCCTGCTTAGTCCTTGACAATGCATTTACAAACTGTGACCAGTTGCTTCATGCATATCTTCACTTGCAAGTTCCCTTCCAAGTTACACCTTGAGTTGGAAATAAATTCCAGTTCACTGGGTCAAAATCCTGAATTTCGCTAACAACAAGGTGGGTGTACTCACACAAAACGCATTGCAGCAGTTTGTGAAGGCAGCTTGTCATCACCTCCTCAAGGGGAGTTATGGATGGGTACCAAATGTTGACCTTGCCAGAGACACCCTACATCCCATGAATAAATTTAAAATGTCAACATTTACTAATCTTGAGTGTGTATTTATTTTTAAGATCTCAGCATTATATGAATAGAACATGTTGCATTCATTCTGTGCTGAAAGGTTGTTGAACAATCAATCAATTTGTTTAGAGGCTGTGCTTTATAAGCTTCAGTTATTGGATTGAGTTTGTGAAAGAAATAAAAGTGAGGGTATTGGCATCCTCCATTATTAGAGTTTAAACTGAATCATAGAAACAAGAGGACCATAGAAATTTACAGCATGGAGTTGGCCATTTGGCTTATCATGCCTTTATAGCCTGACAAGGAGGCTTCCAACCTAATCCACTTTATTGGTTATGGTCCTTACAAAAATACAGCTGTCACACCTCTCTGGGGTAGCATACTGGAAATCAAGCCCTGATATTCTCAGGGTCATCACAATAGTCAGTTTAATCTAAGTATGAAAAGTACCTATCTAATAGACTCAGACTCAGGCTAACTGGCCTGTTCTCTGAATTTAACAAGAACTGCTATTTTTTATGAGATTAGATTCTCTACAATATGGAAACAGGCCCTTTCGCTCCACAAGTCCACACTGACCCTCTGAAGAGTAGCCCACCCTGCCCCAATCCCCTACTCTATATTTACCCTTGACTAAAGGGTAAATGTGTTTGTAAAGACTAAAGGTATTTGTACAATGTGTGCAGGAGGGTTTCCTGACACAATATGTCGACAGGCCAACAAGAGGGGAGGCTATATTGGATTTGGTTCTAGGTAATGAACCAGGCCAGGTGTTAGACTTGGAGGTAGGTGAGCACTTCGGGGACAGTGACCACAACTCGGTGACTTTTACTTTAGTGATGGAGAGGGATAATCGTGCGCCGCAGGGCAAGAGCTATAGCTGGGGGCAGGGAAATTATGATGCAGTGAGGCATGACTTAGGTTGTGTGGATTGGAAAAACAGGCTTCAAGAGAAGAACACTAATGAGATGTGGGGATTGTTCAAGGAGCAGCTACTGCGTGTCCTCGATAGGTATGTACCAGTCAGGCATGGTGTAAAGGGCCTTGTGAGGCAGCCGTGGTTTAGTAAGGAATTGGAGTCCCTTGTGAAAGGGAAGAAGGTGGCATATGTAAAGATGAGGCGTGAAGGTTCAGTAGGGGCGATTGAGAGTTATAAGGTAGCCAGGAAGGAGCTAAAGAGGGAGCTAAGAAAAGCGAGAAGGGGACATGAAAAGTCTTTAGCTGGTAGGATTAGGGAAAACCCAAAGGCTTTCTATAGGTATGTCAAGAATAAAAGGATGACTAGGGTAGGAATCGGTCCAGTCAAGGATAGTAATGGGAAGTTGTGTGTGGAGGCGGAGGAGATTGGAGAGACATTAAATCAGTACTTTTCATCAGTATTCACTCAGGAACAGGACACTGTTGCTGATGTGAATATGGAATCACAAATAATTAGAATGGATGCCCTGGAAATATGCAGGGAAGAGGTTTTGGGAATATTGGAAAGGATGAATATAGATAAGTCTCCTGGGCCTGATGGCATTTACCCCAGGATCCTATGGGAAGCTAGGGAGGAGATAGCAGAGCCATTGGCCTGGATTTTTATGTCGTCATTGTCAATGGGAATAGTACCAGAGGACTGGAGGATAGCGAATGTGGTCCCATTGTTCAAGAAAGGGAGTAGGGATAGCCCTAGTAACTATAGGCCAGTGAGTCTGACTTCAGTGGTGGGCAAAGTCTTAGAGAGAATGGTAAGGGATAAGATTTATGAACATCTGGGTAGGAATAACGTGATCAGGGATAGCCAGCATGGTTTTGTGAAGGGCAGGTCGTGCCTCACAAACCTTATTGAGTTCTTTGAGAAGGTGACTAAGGAAGTGGATGAGGGTAAAGCAGTAGATGTTGTGTATATGGATTTTAGTAAGGCGTTCGATAAGGTTCCCCATGGTAGGCTAATGCTAAAACTTCAGAGGTATGGCATTGAGGATACATGAGAGGTTTGGATTAGGAATTGGCTGGCTGGAAGGAGACAGAGGGTAGTAGTTGATGGATTATGTTCATCTTGGAGCGCAGTTACTAGCGGTGTACCACAAGGATCTGTTTTGGGACCATTGCTTTTTGTTATCTTTATAAATGATCTAGAGGAAGGACTTGAAAGCTGGGTAAGCAAGTTTGCGGATGACACGAAAGTCGGTGGAGTTGTGGATAGTGAGGAAGGAAGTGGTAGGTTACAGCGGGATATAGATAAGTTGCAGAGCTGGGCGGAAATGTGGCAAATGGAATTCAATGTAGCTAAGTGCGAAGTCGTTCACTTTGGTAGGAATAACAAGATGATGGATTACTGGGCTAATGGTAGGCTACTTGGTAGTGTAGATGAGCAGAGGGATCTTGGTGTCTATGTACACAGATCTCTGAAAGTTGCCACCCAGGTAAATAGTGCTGTGAGGAAGGCATATGGTGTACTGGGCTTTATTGGCAGAGGAATTGAGTTCCGGAGTCCTGAGGTCATGTTGCAGTTGTATAAGACTCTGGTGAGGCCTCATCTGGAGTATTGTGTGCAGTTTTGGTCGCCATACTATAGGAAGGATGTGGAAGCTTTAGAACGAGTGCAGAGGAGGTTTACCAGGATGTTGCCTGGAATGGTAGGAAGATCGTATGAGGAAAGGCTGAGGCACTTGGGGCTGTTCTCATTGGAGAAGAGAAGGTTTAGGGGAGATCTGATAGAAGTGTATAAGATGATTAGGGGTTTAGATAGGGTAGATACCAAGAACCTTTTACCGCTAATGGAGTCAGGTGTTAATAGGGGACATAGCTTTAAATTAAGGGGTGGTAGGTATAGGACAGATGTTAGGGGTAGATTCTTCACACAGCGGGTTGTGAGTTCATGGAATGCCCTGCCCGTATCAGTGGTGAACTCTCCTTCTTTATGTTCATTTAAGCAGGCATTGGATAGGCATTTGGAAGTTATTGGGCTAGTATAGGTTAGGTAGGACTCGGTCGGCGCAACATCGAGGGCCGAAGGGCCTGTACTGCGCTGTATCCTTCTATGTTCTATGTTCTATATGTTCTAATGCACCTAACACTGGGCAATTTAGCATAGCCAATTCACCTAAGCTGCACATCTTTGGATTATGGGAGGAAACCAGAGCACCCGGCAGAAACTCACACAGATACAGGGAGAACATGCAAACCACACACAGACAGTTACCCAAGGCAGGAATTGAACACTGGTCCCTGGTGCTGTGAGGCAGCAGTGCTAACCACTGAGCCACTGTGCTGCCCCTAAAAGACTGCCTTTGGGAACAAAGCTGTTTCAGTCCAGTTTTGAATTAGGGTCCTTTCGCGTGTAATGCGAATGTGATGACCACTACACTACAGAAACATGCCACAACAAGTGAATGGATAAATGATTAGAATTCTAGACACAAGTAAACAACAATGAACTGACATATTAGAAATTAATCTAATAGTTAAAACTCTAACCCCCTTCTAATAGCACTCTATGCATGTCTACACACTGATGAAAAGGATGTTGATGTTATGGATTAAGATGTGGGCTGGAGGTGAAAGGACTGAGGGAACATTGGCACCTGTCCTTAGGATTCACTGGAGAGGTTTCCTTTGCTTCCCAAGTTCTTCAATCCTCTGAACTTTTCTTTAGTCTCTTTCACTTCTTCACAGAATGCAGAAAGTGGCTGATTTCCAAATTATAAAGTCTCTGATGTTTTGACTAAAAGCAACAGCTTATAGTAACTGGTAGGAGAAAACAATTGCCCTTTCTTTTACTGGAGAGAGAAAGAGAGGCCATCTCTCTTCCCGTCACTGATCCTCCACACCTTTTGATTGGGTATCATACCAACCTGAGAGCTGTCATTAGGCTGATCAGTTATGGATGTCAAAACTGGTTATAATTTCTCAAATCAATCAGCTACTTATTCCTAGCCAAATCTCACTTTGTACATTCACCTGGTGCCATACTGTCTACTTACAAGATCTCCTATTGCTTATAGTGTAAGGATTTACAATGACTTTCAATAACATGCTTTTGAAAAAGTAGAGCAATTTCTTCCTTAGTTCTTTGTTGTGAACAGTCCTTTGCCAATTCAGTCCACAATCAAAAATTAAGTAAAATAAAAAAGAAGCAGTCTCCCCTCAAACATATGAATTAGGACCAAGCCTGTAACGCCTGCTCCACCATTCAATAGCTAATCTGATTGAAGTTAAAAATCACACAACACCAGGTTATAGTCCAACAGGCTTAATTGGAAGCACACTAGCTTTTGGAGCGACGCTCCATCATCCGGTGATAGTGGAGAGCTCAATCCTAACGCACGATTTATAGCAAACATTTACAGTGTGATGTAACTGAAAGTATGCATTGAAAAATTGATTGCCTGTTAAGCCTTTCATCTGTTAGAATACAGTGATAGTTTCACTTCTTTCATGTGTAAATCACAAAACCTTTCTTTAAAAGGTTGCATTTTCGGGTTAGCTGTTAACAATGGTGATAACTAGACAATATGTTGAAGGTGTTGGCCCCCTGTGTCCACTGTCTATGCCATGATGTTTAGTTTGATTCTAATCTAAAAAGTGAGATAACGGACTTTTACATAAATTCATGCAGTATTTGAGCAAAGTACAATGTAACCCTGCAAGTACAAATTCACCCCACAAAATATGTGTGCATGTGGGTCTTTGTCTGTCTGTGTGTCTGTCTGTCTGGGTTGGGGGTTGAGTGTGAGAAAGTGCATGTGTGTGTGTGTAGTGAGTGCAGAGTGTCTTCAGTCTGTGAGGGGAGGGGGTGCATGTGTGAGTGTGGGAGTGTGTGTGTCTGTAAGGTTGTGTGTGAGTGTCTGTGTGCACGTCTGTGTGTATGTGTGTATAGGAGTGCCTGTGTGTGTGTTCAGGAGCATCTGTGGGTGTGTGTATAGTGTAATGGTGGTCACCTGTAATGTGACATGAACCCAAGGTCCCGGTTGAGACCCTCCCTATGGGTACCGAACATAGCTATCAGCCTCTGCTCGGCCACTTTTCTCTGCTGCCTGTCCCGAAGTCCACCTTGGAGGATGGTCACCCGAAGGTCCGAGACTGAATGTCCTGGACCACTGAAGTGTTCCCCAACTGGGAGGGAACCCTCATGTTGTTGATTGTCGTGTGGTGCCCATTCATCCGTTGTCGTAGCCTTTGCTCGGTTTCCCCAATGTACCATGCCTCCGGGCATCCTTGCCTGCAACGTATAAGATAGACAACATTGGCTGAGTCACATGAGTACCTGCCATGTACAAGGTGGGAGGTGTCCCCACGTGTAATGGTGGTAACTATGTCCACACTCTGACACGTCTTTCAGCGTCTACCATGACAGGGTTGTAAGGAGTTGTCCTGAGACCCGGGCAGCTTGCTTCGAACAACAAATTGTTTGAGGTTTGGCGGTTGTTTAAAGGCAAGTAGTGGAGGTCTAGGGAAGGTCTTGGTGAGGTGCTCATCCTCATTGATAATGTGTTGCAGGTCATGAAAACCATGGCATAAATTTTCAGCTCCTGGGAAATACTGAACAACGAAGGGTACCCTGTCGGTTGCAGCAAGTGTCTGTCTCCTGAGGAGGTCATTACGGTTCCTTGCTGTGGCACGTCGGAACTGGCAGTCAATGAGTTGAGCATTGTACCCCATTCTTGTGAGGGCATCCTTGAGTACTTCCAGGTATCTGTCACGTTCCTTCTCATCTGAACAGATCCGGTGTATGAGTAGGGATTGTCCATAGGGGATAGCTGTTTTAATATGTTTTGGGTGGAAGCTGGAGAAGTGTAGCATTGTGAGGTTGTCTGTGGGTTTGCAGTAGAGTGTGGTGCTGAGGTGTCCATCCTTGATGGAGATGCATGTGTCCAAAAATGAGACAGATAGTCAAGAGTAGTCCATGGTGAGTTTGATGTTGGGATGAAACTTGTTGATGTCACTGTGTAGTTTTATCAGTGACTCCTCGCCATTGGTCCAGAGGAAGGAAATGTCGTCAATGTACCTGGTGTACAATGTTGGTTGGAGATCCTGCATAGAGAAGAAGTCTTGTTCGAACCTGTGCATAAAAATGTTGGCATCCAAATCAATCTGATTGAACACCTTGAAAATGTTCAGTTAATCAAGGAGAGCCAGTATGGACAAATAGGTTATGCCTCACAAACCTCGAGTTTTTTGAAGAGGTGACTAAAGTAGTCAATAGGGAAATGTCTATGGTTTTGTTGATACGGACTTCCAGAAAGCATTTGATAAAGCCCCACATAAGAGATTGTTAACTGAGGGAATGGAACGCCCATGGAACTGAGAGAAAATTGCTGGCATGGCTGTGAAATTGGTTGTGACAGGTAATAAAAAGTGGGGATCATGGATGGCTCGGTGGTCAACACTGCTGCTTCACTGCGCCAGGGACCTGGGTTTCAATTCCAACCTTGGGCAACTGTCTGTGTATAGTTTGCACATTCTCCCAATGTCTGTGTGGGTTTCCTCCCACAGCCCAAAGATGTGTAGGTTAAGTGAATTGGCGATGCTAAATTGCCCATGGTGTTCAGGGATGTGTAGGCCGAAGGCATTAGATAGATAGTTAATTTACAGTGTGGAAACAGGCCCTTCGGCCCAACAAGTCCACACCGACCCGCCGAAGCGCAACCCACCCATACCCCTACATTTACCCCTTACCTAACACTACGGGCAATTTAGCATGGCCAATTCACCTGACCCGCACATCTTTGGACTGTGGGAGGAAACCGGAGCACCTGGAGGAAACCCACGCAGACACGGGGAGAACGTGCAAACTCCACACAGTCAGTCGCCTGAGTCGGGAATTGAACCCAGGTCTCTGTTGCTGTGAGGCAGCAGTGCTAACCACTGTGCCACCGTGCCGCCCTAAAGTCAGGGGAAATGTAGAGCAATTGGGTAGAGGAATGTGTCTGGGTAGATTACTCTTTGGATGGTCAGTGTTGACTTGTTGGGCCAAATGGCCTGTTTCCACACTGTAGGGATTCTATGATAAGTACTCAAATTATTGTCCCACAAGGATCTATGTTAGGCCTTCAATTATTCACATGATTTATTAATGATTAAAAACCATGTATCAAATTTTGTGTTTGTGCATGGACATACCTGGGCAATTTTCCACATTGTCAGGCAGAAGCTCACTGTGTAATTGCTTGGCTAGTGGAGCAACAAGTTCTGGAGCACAAGTCTTCAGTATTATTGCCGAAATGTTGTCAGGTCCCATAGACTTTACAGTATCCAGTGCTTCCAACTGTTTCTTCATATCACATGGAGTGAATCGAACTGGCGTCTATGATGCTTGGAAACCACTGCAGCAGGCCAAAATGGATCTCCACTCAGCACTTCTGGCTGAAGATTATTGCAAATGATTCAGCCTTACATTTTGAACTGACGTGTTGGGCCCTTCCATCATTGAGGTTGGGATATTTATGGAGACTTTTCCTATAGTGAGTTGTTTAATTGCCCGCTACTATTCACAACTAGGTGTGCCAGGACTGCAAAGCCTAGCTCTGATCTGTTAATTGTAGGATTGCTTAGCTCTATCACTTACTGATTATGCTGTTTGGTATACAAATCATCCTGTTTTGGTGACCTCAAATAGCCCTTCCCAAGCTATCTATCTCTGCCTTAAAAATAATCAATACCTCTGCCTCTACTGTCCTCTGTGGAAGAGAATTCCAAAGACTCATGAGCCTCAGAGAAACAAAAAAATCCTCAACTCTGTTTTAAATGGTAAGACCCATTATTTTTAACTTGTGTCCCTTACTCTAGTTATGGTAAGTAGATGTTAGATATTCACTAAATCACCAAGTAAAAGTTAAACCTTGTCGATTCTACTTTAAGGACGTATTTAATGAGGTAAGCAGTCCTAGTGGCTACCAATCAAACTCTGAGACTGAAAGTGAACTTTTACAAGAATGAAGTATAATTCACTTGGATTTTAAATATTGTTCAAAACCAAAATAAAAATATATTTTATATTTTATTTCTGTCTCTATATCTTATTCTTTTAATCCCATATTTCTTCTCTTTTATATTTTGTTTTCTGTATCTGATAAGGCATTCAATTAAATATTCAAGCTTGCAGTTCCTTGTTAGAACCAAATGCTTCATTAACAATTTTTTGAATCTAGTTAGTTATGAAATTCCACAAATATTTGACCTATTCACACACATTTCAGCTTCTGTAGAGTATACCATTTTGAAGTGGCTCTCTATTTACTGCAAGTTTCAGTCCAGAATCTTGTGGAATGGTTGACAAATATATGGAGCCATCGAGAGCAAATACCTTTTATATTTCTAGCTCCAGCATCATATATTTTTGAGCCATGCAGGAAGTTAAATTGGTCAGTTATTACTTTACATGCTCAATGGGATGCTGTGCATTCCATATTTTCTGTGTTGAGCTAGATTTTCTATTTGGCCATGAAAGAACAACACATGCCACTGATCTCAAAAGAACCTATTCACAAGCGTCTAGTAAAAAGAAAACTTGCACTTATACCTCTTGGCTCACCCATCTTTTTTCATAATCAGGAGACACCTCAAAGCACCTTACACTAAATGAAGTATGTTTAAATGAACACTGATATAGTGTAGAAAATCTCGGTGGTCTCTGTTGCATGGATTCCACCTTTTCCATAGATCAACCAGTTTCTGACACTAAGCCATGGAGTCTTCACTTGTGTACTGCCAGTCATAGAGATATGCAGCATGGAAACAGACCCTTCGGTCCAACCTATCCATGCCAACCAGATATCCCAACCCAATCTAGTCCCACCTGCCAGCACCCGGCCCATATCCCTCCAAACCCTTCCTATTCATATACCCAACCAAATGCCTTGTAAATGTTGCAATTGTATCAGCCTCCACCACATCCTTTGGCAGCTCATTCTATACATGTACCACCCTCTGCGTGAAAAAGTTGCCCCTTAGGTCTTTTTTCTATCTTTCCCCTCTCAACCTAAACCTATGCCATCTAGTTCTGGACTCCCCGACCCCAGGGAAAAGAGTTTGTCTATTTATCCTATCCACGCCTCTCATAAACCTCTATAAGGTCATCCCTCAACCTCCGATGCTCCAGGGAAAACAGCCTCAGCCTGTTCAGTCTCTCCCTGTAGCTCAGATCCTCCCACCCTGGCAACATCCTTGTAAATCTTTTCTGAATCCTTTCAAGTTTCACAACATCTTTCTGATAGGAAGGAGACCAGAATTGCACACAATATTCCAACAGTTGCCTAACCTATGTCCTGTACAGCCACAACATGACCTCCCAACTCCTGTATTCAATAAAGGAAAGCATACCAAATGCCTTCTTCACTATCCTACTTATCTGCGACTCCACTTTCAAGGAGCTATGAAACTGCACTCCAAGGTCTCTTTGTTCAGCAACACTCCCGACGACCTTACCATTAAGTGTATAAGTCCTGCTAAGATTTGCTTTCCCAAAATGCAGCACCTCACATTTATCTGAATTAAACTCCATCTGCCACTTCTCAGCCCATTGGCCCATCTGGTACAGATCCTGTTGTAATCTGAGGTAACCCTCTTCGCTGTCCACTACACCTCCAATTTTGGTGTCATCTGCAAACTTACTAACTGTACCTCTTATGCTCGCATCCATATCATTTATGTAAATGACAAACAGAAGAGGGCCCAGAACCGATCCTTGTGGCACTCCACTGGTCACAGGCCTCCAGTCTGAAAAACAACCCTCCACCACCACACTCTGTCTTCTACCTTTGAACCAGTTCTGTATCCAAATGGCTAGTTCTCCCTGTATTCCATGAAATCTAACCTTGCTAATCAATCTCCCATGGGGAACCTTGTCGAACGCCTTACTGAAGTCCAAATAGATCACATCTACTGTTCTGCCCTCATCAATCTTCTTTGTTACTTCATCAAAAAAACTCAATCAAGTTTGTGAAACATGACTTCCCACGTTCAAAGCCATGTTGACGATCTTGAATCAGTCCTTGCCTTTCCAAATACATGCACATCCTGTCCCTCAGGATTCCCTCCAACAACGTGCCCACCACCGAGGTCAGGCTCACTGGTCTATAGTTCCCTGGTTTGTCTTTACTGCCTTTCTTAAACAGTGGCACCACATTTGTCAACCTCCAGTCTTCCAGCACATCACCTGTGACTATCGATGATCCAAATATCTCAGCAAGAGACCCAGCAATCACTTCTCTAGCTTCCCACAGAGTTCTCGGGTACACCTGATCAGGTCCTGGGGATTTATCCACCTTTACCCGTTTCAAGACATCCAGCACTTCCTCCTCTGTAACCTGGACATTTTGCAAGATGTCACCGTCTATTTCCCTCCAGTCTATATCTTCCATATCCTTTTCCACAGTAAATACTAATGCAAAATACTCATTTAGTATCTCCCTCTTTTTCTGTGACTCCACACAAAGGCCGCCTTGCTGATCTTTGAGGGGCCCTATTCTCTCCCTAGTTACCCTTTTGTCCTTAATATATTTGTAAAAACCCTTTGGATTCTCCTTAATTCTATTTGCCAAAGCCATCTCATGTCCCCGTTTTGCCTTCCTGATTTCCCTCTATAGTATACACCTACTTTCTTTATACTCTTCTAAGGATTCACTCGATCTATCCTGTCTATACCTGACATATGCTTCCTTCTTTTTCTTAACCAAACCCTCAATTTCTTTAGACATCCAGCATTCCCTATATCTACCAGTCTTCCCTTTCACCCTGACAGGAATATACTTTCTCTGGATTCTTGTATCTCATTTCTGAAGGCTTCCCATTTTCCAACCATCCCTTTACCTGCAAACATCTGCCTCCAATCAGCTTTCGAAAGTTCTTGCCCAATACCGTCAAAATTGGCCTTTCTCCAATTTAGAACTTTAAATTTTAGATCTGGTCTACCCTTTTCCATCACGAGTTTAAAATGTAGAGAATTATGGTAACTTGCCCCAAAGTGCTCACCCACTGACACCTCAGTCACCTGCCCTGCCTTATTTCCCAAGAGTAGGTCAAGTTTTGCACCTTCTCTAGTAGGTACATCCACATACTGAATCAGAAAATTGTCTTGTACACACTTAAGAAATTCCTCTCCATCTAAACCTTTAACACTATGGCAGTCTCAGTCGATGTTTGGAAAATTAAAATCCCCTACCATAACTACCCTATTATTCTTACAGATAGCTGAGATCTCCATACAAGCTTGTTCGTCAATTTCCCTCTGACTATTGGGGAGTCTATAATACAATCCCAATCAGGTGATCATCCCTATTTTATTTCTCAGTTCCACCTAAATAACTTCCCTGGATGTATTTCTGGGAATATCCTCCCTCAGCACAGCTGTAATGCTGTCCCTTATCAAAAATGCCACTCCCCTCCTCTCTAGCCTCCCTTTCTATCCTTCCTGTCACATTTGTATCCTGGAACATTAAGCTGCCAGTCCTGCCCATCCCTGAGCCATGTTTCCGTAATTGCTATGATATCCCAGTCCCATGTTCCTAACCATGCCCTGAGTTCATCTGCCTTCCCTGTTAGGCCCCTTGCATTGAAATAAATGCAGTTTAATTTATTAGTCCTACCTTGTCCCTGCCTGCCCTGACTGTTTGACTCACTTCTGTTCTCAGCTGTACCCGTCTCAGATCGATCTCTTTCCTCACAATCTCCCTGGTCCACCTTATTCCACACATGCATCAACTTCTGGATGAAAGAGTTACCCCTCAGGTTCTTTATCAATGTTTCTATTGTCAACTTAAAACTATGCCCTCTAGTTCCGGACTCCTCCACCCTAGGAAAAAGACCTTGGCTATTCACCCTATCCATGTCCCTCATGATCTTATTAAACTGTATAAAGCCACCCCTCAGCCTCCAATGCTCCAGGGAAACAGTCCCAGCCTATTCAGCCTCTCCTTATAGCTAAACACTCGAGCCCCAAGCTACCCAAAAGCTGAATGATAAAGTGATCATTTATCAACTGGCGTGCAGAATCACTTGTGTATTTCCTTAGAATTTCCCTTTTAACATAAACCTCTTGATAGACATTCCCTTTACACCTTTTCATATCAAAATCTGCCTCACTTCTAATTGTGACTTTGTGAGTTATAACATACTTTCATTTTTCTAAGATTTACCTATGTCTCACCGATGATTCAAAACCAAAGGAGTTCACTCTGTAACTTTCCATTTCTCATGTTGTTTAATCTCCCTTGTCACTACAATAGAGGAATTGAGCAACAATTGATAAGAATACATTGGTGGAAATTAAAGTAGTCATTGACTGAGCCTGTAGATATCAGACAGCAAGAAGGTAAGAAAGAATCTTAATTGATATAACCTTCAGAATGTCAACGTTCATCTTATCCAAAAGTCATCAATGTTTTTCTCCTGTTTTCTGGGTTCGAGTATGAATGGGGGATGGACTAATTGGTATAAAAGTGAACCAAATAGGGCTATTAAAAGTAACATTTTTAAAGTGAAGCCGTCTCAACAATATCTTTTAATAGATAGTACAACTACATTAGACAACAGCTTATGATTACATCTCAAACACTGACACTGTTAAAATATGATCATTGATGGATTAAAAATACATTCAAATGTATTCATCTCTTTGTTCAATCTATTGTATTTTCTATCTTTCTTTGTCTTTGGTTTTTTTTATGAGCTTGACTGAATTATTTAATTGTTGGGGCCTAACTTAAAAGAGTATACATTTAATGGACCAAGCCAGTTTTATTTTAAAACCTTACTGAAAGTCAACATTGCAACGTAAACCATTTACTTCACAAAACTCCCTCTTCAGAAAGTTGGAAATAGATAACAACGAAGTATGTTGATTTACAATGCTCTGGCACTCAAATGCAGTTTACAGAGTGCAATTATTCTAGTGGGTAGGTTGTGTCAAATTATGTTAACTCACGAGCCTTATTTGATTTATACGGGATTTTATTGTTTTTCTTTGTTTCCTATGATTATATAGTTGACACAAAGTTCCATCAATGGAAAAATTGGCCTGTCAACCAAAAACCAAAGAACAAGGAGTGAATTCTACAGTTCCAAACAGTAGACTCTGGATGTTCAGTATATAACACAAGTGTTATTATTGTAAACTTTGCAATTTTAAAGCAGCACATGGCACTTTGGTACATATGAGTTCAGCTGAGGTCTCTTAATAGTAAATTAACCTTTAAAGAAGTAATGACACTCCTCCCATGTTATGAAAATTGATGGGGAGCCAGAATGATTTGATTTACAAGGGTATTGCCAGCATTGGAGAGTTTGAGCTATACGGAGAGGCTGAATTGGCCGGGGCTGATTTCCCTGGAGCGTCGGAGACTGAGGGGTGGCCTGATAGATGTTTTTAAAATCATAAGGGACATGGATAGGGCAAATAGACATAGTCTTTTCCTTGGAGTGGGCAAGTCCAGAACTAGAGAGCATAGGTTTAGGGTGAGAGGGGAAAGATCTCAAATGGACCTAACGTACAGAGGGTTGTGTGTGTGTGTGTGTGTGTGTGTGTGTGTGTGTGTGTGTGTGTGTGTGTGTGTGTGTGTGTGTGTGTGTGTGTGTGTGTGTGTGTGTGTGTGATGAGCTCCCAGAGCAAGTGGTGGAAGCTGATACAATCACAACATTTAAAAAGCATCTGGATGGGTATATGAATAGGAAGAGTTTAGAGAGATATGGGTGAAGTGTTGGCAAATGGCATTAGATTAGGTTGGGATATCTGGTTGGCATAGATGAGTTGGAGCGAAGTGTTTGTCTCCATGCTGTATATCTCTATGACTCTATGACTCTAATGAAGTACATTCATGATTGCAAGCACAGTAAGAATCATATATTTTTCAATACTTTACTGCTTTTATCCTCCATTCTGACACATACTCTTTGAAGTCTCTCCACTATAATATTTTAAGACCAGTTTATTACCAAGTTGGAATATTTGTTCTAAACCTCCCTTGCTGCCACCTCACCAGGTTGAAAATAATCTTTTTTTATTACTTGTTCTGCCATCTCCCTTAATTTCTTTCCAACTTTCTGCTTGGTGTCCATTCCTTTAATGTTTTAAATGGAAATTATGGGTATGTGCTGTTCTTGTCAAATTAAAGTTTTACCCACGAGTGTTCACTGTTACAGTGGGTTGACTTATTTTCCTTTTGTCTCTACATTCAAATTCACTTCAAAGTTATTGGAATTAAACCACTTTCCATTTGTTGTTAAGTGTTTTACAAACTTTACAGTTTCGAGTTCATTTTTAGGAAAATCGCAGCTCTAAACCAGAGGGAATAGATTTAAAGTACTTTGCAAAAGACGCAAAGGAGAAGAGAAAACTCTCACACAGTCAGTAGTTAGAGTATGGAATGCACTGCTAAGAAGTATAAAGGAGGACATGACAGGATTATTGAATCAGAAACAATGTACAGGCTTATGAGGAAAAGGCAGGAGATTGGCACTAAGTCAAAATGCTTAGAGAGGTGTTGTAGACATTATAGGCCAAATTCTATGATTTTGTCAAAGGCATTGACGTCCACAGTCGCCTGTTCTCTGAGAAAAAGTTGGATTTAAATCACTGTTCTGAAAGGCAAATCTGACGAAAAGATCACTAGTCCGTAAGATGCAAGTATTGAAGGGAGCTATTCGGGCCATCAGGACTAGACCACCATTTGACGAGATCATCGCTGATCTGATAACCCTCAATTCCACTCATATATCTTTTCCTCAGAAATCTTGATTCCCTTACTTGGAAGTTTAAAAAGCCTGTCAGCAACACTCTTGAATATACTTAATGACTCAGCCTCAACAGCTTTCTGCTGTAAAAACTTGATAGACTCAGTGCTATCTAAGAAAAGAAAGTCCTCCTAATCGCTGTCCTAACTGGGCAATGTCTTCTTCTGAGATTATGCTATTGGTCTTAGACTTCCCCACAAGGGCAACAACCTCTTAGCATCTACCCTGTCAAGCCCCTGAGGAATCTTGTGTTTTGATAAGGTTGACTCTCAATCTTCAAAACTCTGAGTACAGGCACAACCCACTTAATCCCTTGACCTAACGTCTTTTGCTCATGAAAGAAAACTGCACAGAAGAAACCAACACCCACCTGCATCAACGTTTAAATCTACATTTCATAATTGTTATAAAAATGTTAAAAGTATCCACATCTGATCACAATCAATCGATTGGTCAGTCAACTGAACATATTGGAAGGAGAATTTTGACTCCCAATACAAAGTCAAAGAATTAGAGGGGAGATCGGAGAATATTATTTACATAGAACATAGAACATAGAACATAGAACAATACAGGCCCTTCAGCCCACGATGTTGTGCCGAACATCTATCCTAGATTAAGCACCCATCCATGTACCTATCCAATTGCCGCTTAAAGGTCGTCAATGATTCTGACTCTACCACTGCCACGGGCAGCGCATTCCATGCCCCCACCACTCTCTGGGTAAAGAACCCACCCCTGACATCTCCCCTATACCTTCCACCCTTCACCTTAAATTTATGTCCCCTTGTAATACTCTGTTGTACCCGGGGAAAAAGTTTCTGACTGTCTACTCTATCTATTCCTCTGATCATCTTATAAACCTCTATCAAGTCACCCCTCATCCTTCGCTGTTCCAACGAGAAAAGGCCGAGGACTCTCAACCTGTCCTCGTACGACCTATTCTCCATTCCAGGCAGCATCCTGGTAAATCTTCTCTGCACGCTCTCCAAAGCTTCCACATCTTTCCTAAAGTGAGGCGACCAGAACTGCACACAGTACTCCAAATGTGGCCTAACCAAAGTCCTGTACAGCTGCAACATCACTTCACGACTCTTGAATTCAATCCCTCTGCTAATGAACGCTAATACACCATAGGCCTTCTTACAAGCTCTATCCACCTGAGTAGCAACTTTCAAAGATCTATGTACATAGACCCCAAGATCCCTCTGTTCCTCCACCTGACTAAGAACTCTACCGTTAACCCTGTATTCCGCATTCTTATTTGTTCTTCCAAAATGGACAACCTCACACTTGGCAGGGTTGAACTCCATCTGCCACTCCTCAGCCCAGCTCTGCATCATATCCAAGTCCCTTTGCAGCCGACAACAGCCCTCCTCACTGTCCACAACTCCACCAATCTTCGTATCATCTGCAAATTTACTGACCCACCCTTCGACACCCTCATCCAAGTCATTAATAAAAATTACAAACAGCAGAGGACCCAGAACTGATCCCAGCGGAACTCCACTTGTAACTGGGTTCCAGGCTGAATATTTACCATCTACCACCACTCTCTGACTTCGACCAGTTAGCCAGTTTTCAATCCAATTGGCCAAGTTTCCCTCTATCCCATGCCTCCTGACTTTCCGCATAAGCCTACCATGGGGAACCTTATCAAATGCCTTACTAAAATCCATGTACACTACATCCACTGCTCTACCCTCATCCACATGCTTGGTCACCTCCTCAAAGAATTCAAAAAGACTTGTAAGGCAAGACCTACCCTTCACAAATCCGTGCTGGCTGTCCCTAATCAAGCAGTGTCTTTCCAGATACTCATAAATCCTATCCCTCAGTACCCTTTCCATTACTTTGCCTACCACAGAAGTAAGACTAACTGGCCTGTAATTCCCGGGGTTATCCCTATTCCCTTTTTTGAACAGGGGCACAACATTCGCTACTCTCCAGTCCCCTGGTACCACCCCCGTTGACAGTGAAGACGAAAAGATCATTGCCAACGGTACTGCAATTTCCTCTCTTGCTTCCCACATAATCCTAGGATATATCCTGTCAGGCCCGGGGGACTTGTCTATCCTCAAGTTGTTCAAAATGTCCAACACATCTTCCTTCCTAACAAGTATCTCTTCTAGCTTACCAGTCCGTTTTACACTCTCCTCTTCAACAATATGGTCCCTCTCGTTCGTAAATACTGAAGAAAAGTACTCGTTCAAGACCTCTCCTATCTCTTCCGACTCAATACACAATCTCCCACTACTGTCCTTGATCGGACCTACCCTCGTTCTCGTCATTCTCATGTTTCCCACATACGTTATAAAATGTTATGCTGCAGAATATACTGCCTGAAAGAGTAGTGGAAGCTGATTCTGCAGTAAATTTTAAATTGAATGAATACTGAAAAAGAAATTAAAAACTGGGTAATGAGTTAAAAAGAGGATAATAGAATAAATTAGACAAATTCAAAGAGCCAGAAAAGTCACAATGGACCAAATGGCCTTCCTGCCTTTTATAATAGAGTCAAAGCAAGGTACCTGTCCATCTCCTACATTAATGCCTCACGTCCAAACACTCCTTTCTCCCTGACAGCAATATATATCTGCATTTGCCAAACCAGTATACAGCTTTCTAATATGCTCCTAGAAAACAGTGTTCTGTGATAAACAACCTAAAAGTGCTAAATTAAAATCACTTTCCCAAAAGCAATCATTTAATAATTGTAGGTTCTGTTCCTAACCTGTAATTTTTACATATAAAATGTTGCTGGTTGCTTTGAACCTAATAAAGTAGAATACTGCCATCAATTCTTCTTTCTACTTTTTAAAAGAATAAACAAGAATGGTTTAGGTAGGCCCCTAGCAGTGCACTGAAGCAAAATAAACACAAGCTTAATGGAAGTTTACAAACCAAATTTAAATCAAAATGGCACTTCCGGGGTAATGATGTATCATTGCAGACGCAATGAGCTAAAGGGTTGTTTTCCGTTCTGTAGCCTGCTTTGATCTCAGCCCCTGCAGCCTATATCATGTGGGAGGACTGAATCATGCCAGCAGACTCTGTATGCTCCTTCTCCATGGACACTTGAGTGCAGATATAACCATGGAAATGGAGTACAAAGAAGAGTGTACCTCTCCTCAAAGAATTCAAAAAGACTTGTAAGGCAAGACCTACCCTTCACAAATCCGTGCTGGAGTGTGCTGAAGAGGGCCCCTTCAGCAGCCCTCTGTCTGGGCCTGTTGATGGTCTCATTGACCAAACCAAGAAGCAAATCCACAAGAAGTTCTTCCATATAGTACACTGGTTAAGCCACTTTTGGAATATTGTGTGACTTTCTGGTCTTCTTCCTATTGGAGGGATGTTGTGAAACTTGAAAGGGTTCAGAAAACATTTACAAGCATTGCTGCCAGGGTTTGGAGGGTTTGAGCTATAGGAAGAGACTGAAAAGGCTGAATCTATTTTCCCTGGAGCATCAGAGGCTGGGGTGGGGGTGACCTTATCGAAGTTTACAGAATCGTGAGGGGCATTTGAGAGTCTGGAACTAGAGGACATAGATTTAGAGTGAGAGGGGAAAAATTTAAAAGGGACCTAAGGGGCAACATTTTCATGCTGAGGGTGGTGCGTGTATGGAATGAGCTGCCAGAGGGAGTGGTGGAGGCTAGTACAATTACAACATTTAAAAGGCATCTGAATGGGTATTTGGGTTTAGAGGGATATGGACCAAGTGCTGACAAATGGGACTAGATTAATTTAGGATATCTGGTTGGCATGGATGAGTTCCGTGCTGGACATCTCTATGACTCTAACCTACCTGCTCCTCTCTGAATTAAGTGTCCATTGATCTGGAGCATAGGGCTAAAGTGTAAGCTCTTTCTACATTTTAAAATGAACAATAACCATGTTAGACACTCCTTGCTGAGGCACTACATATCCAATAAATAGTGTATAGGATAAACCATTACTAAGTCTTAATGAGAAGCAGCATTTATCTTTACAGAAAGATGTAGTTTACTGCATGATAGAAACATGGACAAGCCACATTGACTGGTTAGTCAGAATTACAATATCAGGAGATAAAGATTATACATCTGTCTTCATCAGGATCTCAGGCCAGACTGGCTCCTCTTCAGTCAAAGTCCGTATGACATCATCAGATTGATTGGAGCTTAATGTTGTTTCACCATTAGCTCTTTCAAAACCATTAAACAAGTCTACCAAAGATGTAGGAGGAGCTGTGAGTGTGAGAGAGGAAGGAAGCCAGAGGAGCAGTGGAGTGGACAGTGGGATGATCAGGGAGAGGGATAATCAGTGGGAGGGTTGGAAGAAGGAGAAGACGAAGCAGCAAATTGTTTTAAAAAAGACTGCGCATGCTCAAAATGAAAATGGTGCATTGTCCAGAGAATGTTTCTAATTAACAAACCACACTAAAACTCTATATTAGTTTATATTTTCAACAGGGCATATCTGCATTGCAAATAATATTTGATGTGCAGTCTTCCCTAAATAGGAGATAAAAACAATGATTGCAGATGCTGGAAACCAGATTCTGGATTAGTGGTGCTAGAAAAGCACAGCATTTAGGCAG
Source organism: Hemiscyllium ocellatum (assembly GCF_020745735.1). NCBI lineage: Eukaryota > Metazoa > Chordata > Chondrichthyes > Orectolobiformes > Hemiscylliidae > Hemiscyllium > Hemiscyllium ocellatum. The sequence goes on from NC_083425.1 coordinate 38,804,315, forward strand.
CATCCGAGGATGCTGCCTGAACTGCTGTGCTTTTCCAGCGCGACTAATCCAGAACCTAAATAGGAGATTCCAAAACAGATCAAGCCATTGACTTTGGGCATACTATCTTTGAATATGGACCCAAGCTCCCAATCACCTTGCCATTTCAAATCCTCCTCTGACATTAACCTCCTTGCTCCTCACCTTCTACATTGTTCCAATGCAATTCAATGTCAACATCACCAGACTTTAACTCTCTTCCCTTGCCAGTGGATGCTGCCAGCTCTCACTAAGTGCACTGGCATTTCTGGGAATGAGGAGAAGACTGCCTTCCCTCCTGCCACTACCACCACACCCACAACTGCACAATCGATTTTCTGGCCAGGATTAATGTGTGAGTAATCTTTGTCACATTATTGTTGAATTACGGTACCTTATCAAATCAATTATTATTTTATTTAACTTCACTTAAATGCATGGAAAGAGTGCCAGGAAAAGTGATTTAAATTGCTTACATTTACAAATAGGTGTTATGAGTGTGAAGACAGAAACAATGGTGGTTTATAAGCTGTGATTTGAAGCACTAAGCATCTGGAATCTAGTTGTCGGCCAGCTGTTCCAAAGTACAGAACTGAATCTTTTTTAAAAGTGTTATATTCAATTCAAATCCCGTTGAACTGTTGTTTTTGGGTACGACAAAATATGATTCTTCGTTGCTCTACAGATAGCCTTTGTCACAATGTGTTCTCTGGAAGGTTATAAAAAGAGCTGTTCCACATGCACTTACAAACACATTAATCATTCAGAGCTCATGTACTGCTGATGTCAAAAAGTAAGAAAGTGCATATTCCCTATAGGCATCTGTACGATGAGTTTCTCATAGCATGGTTTGCCTTACATTTCCTGTATCCCACCACATACTCTCTAAACAGCAGATCTGAATCCTGCAGGCATCCTTACTGCATTTTGTCAATGCTGTTAAATGTCTATATTGATTCAGAGAAGATCCCCCCCTTATGTTTATTTTACATTGAATCAAAGATGGTGCATTTCCTTGCCCAGTGAAGCAGCTGACACTATCTAGTTGAATGTTTTTAAGGCAAAGATAGATAGACTTTTGAAGAGTAAAGCAATTACGGGTTATGGTGAGCTGGTGGGTAAGTGGAGCTGAGTCCACAAAAAGATCAGCCATGATCTTACTGAATGGCGGAGCAGGCTCGATGGACCAGATGGGCGAAAGTGAGGACTGCAGATGCTGGAGATTAGAGTCAAGAGTGTGATGTTGGAAAGCACAGCAGGGCAGGCAGGAGCAGGAGAGTCGACATTTCGGGCAATAGCCCTTCATCAGGAAAACCCTTCTGCTGTGCTTTTCCAGCACCACACTCTTGAGTCGATGGGCCAGATGGCCTACTCCTAGTTCCTGCTCATGTCCTATTTGAAAAAGGAGATTGATAAAGTAAAATGTCTATCTATTTCCCTATCATTAAAAAATATGGTTCAAATGAATAAGCAGAGTGAAATTCGGGATGGACCTTGATTTTTCGGCCAACACAAATTGGCATGGTCTGAATGCTTTTCTTAAACTGCAAGAATTGACCCCAAAAATCAAAATCAAATTAAAGGCACTCCCAGTTCCAATGAAAATGAAGTGTTGTGATATAATGGCTTCCTGACCTCTGGGGCAGAAATTCTCAAGTCGCCCTTCAACTCAATGGCAATAGAATCTATGATTGGTCAAGCATCTTGTCTATCAACCTATAAATCCTACCAAGATGTCTGATAGCAGGCAGTAAGAATAGAGATTTACTTGGTTAGCCATCGTGCTGAAGGAAGTGGCACACCACTGCAGTATTTTGCCAAGTATAATCATGGAACAATCTAATAGAAGTCTATGGTCACCATTGTCATTTTTGGGTGGTTTCCAAGAAGAGAAAATTCAGAAAATTTTAAGTTACAGACTCCACTTTCTAATATTAATTTTCAAACTTGATTGCACAATTGAAAAACATTTGAATTAGAATAGAAAATAAGGTCAGTTAAAATAAGAACCTATAAATAAGTTAAAGTTTTGAGAGTAATTCTTTATCAGAACCGGGTAGAATCACTTCTGAGCTTTTAATATAACAGCAATTCGAGAATTGAAGCAGTCTATGTAGCTGAACAACATCACTAAAGAAGCCCACATGTCGAATCGTGGTCTGTGCTGGTTTGAAATCTACAAAATACTTAAAAGTACATGTTGGCAGAATGTTTCCCCTATTTGGGGAGTCAAAAGGCAGGAGCATAGTTTAACAAAAAGAGAAATGGCACTTGGTTCAGAGATGAGGAGAAATTATTTTAATCAAAGGGTTGTGAACCTTTGAATTCTCTATCACAGAAGGTTGTGGATACTTAGACTTTGCATATGTTTAAGCAGGGATTTCTGATTACTGATGGGGTTGTGTGAATGGGGTGAGTAAAAGACATTGAAATGATCATATTGAATAATGGGGCTGAATGGCCTACTCCTTTTCAGATCTTCTTAGTTGATATCAGATGGGAAGTGGGATGACATTAGAATTATTTCAAAAGTCCTTTGTTAGGTGTGAGGAAATGATCCAGTGATGATCATTGTGGCCGTTAATTCCCCAATACTGGCTGGGAATATGCATCTTTTGGGGTGAAGACTGGAATAAGTTTGGTATTAATGTCCCTTGCTCAAATAACTTGCGACATTGTGAAGTTAAAATCCCTGTGGGGAAGCACTCACTGCCTCAGGAGAGAGAGACGGACAAAGAAGAGTGTTTTTCCCTTTCAGGTAATAATTAACCTGCTGTGATTTCCTGCTTCTTTTTCATAAATGAATAACAGCTTTTAAGTAAAATGCAGAAATCTAATAAATTTTACCAACAATCATAAAAGTAAATTGCGCATGAGCAGAGTGGCACAGCGGGAACGTGCTGGACCCATAACCCAGAAGTCGATGGATTGAAACCATCCTCCGCTACTGCTCAATATCTCCTTGAGCAGCTTTCCTTTGCTACGGTGCCATATTCTGTGTCTTGCCTTTGCATCTACTTCCCGAGTGTCTGCATGACATATATAATATTGATGCACTCGCCAAACTCATACAGTTAAAATGACATGCTTTTTTTACAAGGATGTTGCCAGGGTTGGAGGATTTGAGCTATAGGGAGAGGCTGAACAGGCTGGGGCTGTTTTCCCTGGAGTGTCGGAGGCTGAGGGGTGACCTTATTGAGGTTTACAAAATAATGAGGGGCATGGATCAGGTAAATAGGCAAAGTCTTTTCCCTGGGGAAAAAGAGACATAAGGGGCAAAGTTTTCACACAAAGGGTGGCACATGTGTGGAATGAGCTGCCAGAGGAAGTTGTGGAGGCTGGTATAATAGCAACATTTAAGAGGCATTTGGATGGGTATATGAATAGGAAGGGTTTGGAGGGCTATGGGCTGGGTGCTGGTGGGTGGAACTAGATTGGGTTGGGATATCTGGTCGGCATGGACGAGTTGGACCGAAGGGTCTGTTTCCATGCTGTATATCTCTATGACTCTGTGACTTTATAAATTAAGATGCTTGTAATTATTAATCTGTTAAACTTTCTTTTGCACATTTTAGGATAGGTTTACAAGCCTTGCTACAACTATCTAGTTTTCTAAGTGCATGTTATAAGCCCAGTTATATGTTGCCTAAGATTTGAGTAGCATTAAAATTAAAAGGTATGGTACAACATTGTTCTGAATTATCAGTACTGTTTATTATTTTCCATTGACATCATGGGCAAAATAAAATCATCTCTTTTCTAGTGAACTTGCCCATGCAGGTAATGGTTAGATTGTGACGATGACAACATTAATTAGATATGGAATATAATGTTCTGGTAATAGCATTTTAAATTAGGAAATTTTATCTTCATTTGATGTAAAATTTGCATCTAAATGCATGAAAATTGTGTTGTTTTTTTGGTTGGATTGTAATTTAGTTTCCTGCAGTCTTGGCCATATTATAATCGAGGTATTTCCAGTTGCTGTGCATTTGCCTTTAAGAGGGTATTTTACTTGATGTGGTAATGTTATTTCCTTTAATACAGGAAAATGTAGGTGTATATCATGGTATTGAAGAATCCAACAGACACTTACTACAGCTATCTATTATAAATAAGATTTAAATAGCTCAAGTACTTAAGTGTTTGGGTGAGCAATAGGTTGCAGGTTTACAACAAAGGCACATGCTTCCAGTGAAGGTTCTTGCTTGAGGTGATCCGAAGTAAGACAAAGTATGAGATCTTTACATCCTCAGCTCATATCTATTATACAGTGATGATGTCATGAGCATGTTTGTTAAAGGTATACTGACCATGAGACAATCCATACCAATGTTTTAAGTGTTTGAGAGGGTAAATAAATAAAGAGCAACTAGTTCTTCCGGTAAGGAACCAAAGGCATATCCTAATATGTAAATGTTCAGGACTATATACAGGAAGTACCTTTTCATGCATTGGTCAGTGAAAATCTTGAACACTCTCTCCCAAAAAGGAGTTCAGCCTGGGTCAATTGAACATTTCAAAATTTAAACTGATATTTGAGGATTTTTGTTCGGCCAAGTCTGTTAAGGACTAGAGAAGCTTAGCAGGCAAATGGAGTTTAGCAGTTGATCTAAATGAATGATAGTATGGATTTGAGGGGTTGAATGACATAATTTTGTTGCTATGCAGCAAGGCTGTGTGGACTCACCATCAGTGGGGAAAATCAATGCATTATTCATTTTCTTTAGTTGGCATGCTACATTTTTGAGACGCCAATGGAAGAAGGAAGGAGATGCAGATCTTTTGAGACTCAAGAGATCATTTTGAGGATAAAAACCTAAGAATATCTTGGTTAATGACTGATTGACATGCACTTGCTAAATTTGACAAAAAAAGAAAATCTAACCTTCAATGTAATTCAAATTAATTACATGACTAAACAAGATGTATAAATAAATACAGAGCACTTGTGGGTCAAGTTACATGGCTGAGATTGCAGTTAATTATGAAGGTGATGACCTAGGAAATATATTAACTGGTACCAGATAAACATTTTTTAGGCCTGTCACATTCCTGAAAATAAATTTTTAAATGGTTTAATTTTTATTGTTATAATCGAAAGTGGAAAGAACACAAAATGTATGAAAATATTTACGTGCAAATATTTTATTTTGTTTTTCTTCGCATAGACTTGATATTTCCACAAATCAAATAGGCCTAATTTGGTATGTGCCACTGAGTGAAAACATATCACAGAGCAAAATCTTTAGAAACAAAACTACAAATAACTCAAACCCTAATTCTGGCCAATTCATTTAATATTCAAAACAGAAAAAGAAGACGTTAAAAAAGCAGCCTGCAAATAACCCATCATTGAAAACATTCCACATTCTTGTACTCCGGAGTTGACCTACTCGAAAGAAATTCCACTGTTATACAACCTCCTCACAAGTCCACTGCACTAAATGAATGTGATCATATTAGTGACAAAGACAAACTACTGCAAACGTGGACTGATATAAAGATAAATGCACATCATTCATTGTACATACCCTAAAGTTCAGATTTAATCTTACAACAATTCCTTGATTTTCTCCTTAAAATCTACCATCAGGCCATGATTGATAACAGTGGAGCACTTGTCTAGTTGTTTCTCAGTAGCAGTAAGGTTAGCCTTTCTAAGGGGTTCATATCCAACTATTAACCTTTTGAGAGCTGGCAGCAATAGCATTTCTGCAACAAATTAAAAATGATAAGAAGCCAATTCCTTTTCCCATTTATTCAGAGAATACTGGCCCTTCAGTGAATAATCCAGTAGGATTTATGCTAGAATAGGAAACAGAGAGCTAATTAAAGCACAAGATGAGATCTGAATGCTTTAATTAACTCAAGATTCTCAATTCAAACATAAAACATGTTCCACTGTTCACCACGTTCATTAGTGCACAGTTCAGGTTAGACTATTTTAAGTTTATCTGAGGCACACAGTTTGCTTTGTTGACCATAAATTAATTTTATATATTTTGTTTATATTCATAGGTAATATCTCAAAATGTGTCATTAATTTCTAGAGTCTACTTTGCAATGTTGATCCTTTAGAATTCAGAATTTGTTCAATTGATTTTTTTAAAAATAATGATCTATGGTCAGACAACAAAAATAAATGCTGGATTCAGCTGTGCAGCAAAACAAATTAAAGCTGAGCAATTTTTTCTGTTACTTTGTAATGCTCATGATCAAAATTCATTGAAGATCATGTTTTACAGATGTTGTATGATAGAAAACATATGAATTATGAACATTGCAAAAAAAACCACTGTATTCAGTCGGTTAATCTGTTACTGCAAAATCAATTTGGTTAAATAACATCTCATTATCAAACATGACATAATTTATGAAAGGTAAATGAAAGACTCAATATAAAATCTGAAATTTTACTTCTAATCTGCTACTGATATTGTGAAGTGCTGGCTAACGGAAGACATATATTTGACTCGTCAAATTGGAAACCTTGGCACTTGCTCTTTGAAAATTTATTTTTTTTAAAATGTATCCTTATTATTGTTTCTTGATAAATGGCTCCAGATTGTCTCCCTTATTTGGGAGCGATACTGCCACGGCATGAATAACTGCTATCAACAGTGTAACCTTGACAAAATCAGATGCCGTCTCATGAGTCTTATGAACGGGCATGATTGGCTATTAGTGACAGCAACACACAGTTGCCTTTTTAAGTTTTTTTTGTTCGCTAGTTGCACCAATCAAAAGTCAAAGAGCTTGCGATATCCAAATACGGTAAAGAACGTGATCGTGAATGCTCTATCAGATCGGTATCTTGTGGATCTGGGCGCAAAATATATTCCTCAGCTGCCGAAGGGTCATTAGCTTCTCAGGTTTCTACTGTGCCATCACAAAGATTATCTTTGTACACAGAGAGCAATTAATTACACTTATACAGTTACTCAGTGCCGCTTAATCCTATTGCAAGGTCCAAAATAAAATGGCAACTCTATTCATCTAATTTTGTACTGCGTGTTGGAATGCTGTGCTAAGATACCCCAAGATAAGTCATTTTACAAAAGGAAAATACCGTACAGTAAAGCCGTTATTCAACTGTATTATTGGTGCTGAACCAAATCAATTTTTCTGAGCAGATCATTACTGACTTCAAATCAATGTTAGAGACAACAACCCAAAGGCTATTTTTAATATGTTATACAAAATTTCATTTAATGTCAAGCAAATTTATTAAGTCAGTAGTGGGAATGTTCTAAAATATCTACAATTTTCTTTTATTCACTCACAGAATGTGGGTGTTGCTGACGAGACCAGCACTCATTGCCCATCCCTGATCACCCAGAGGGCAGTTAAGAGTAGGTCTGGAGTCACATGCAGGCCAGACCAGGGAAGGATGATCGATTTTCTTCCCTCAAGGAAATTAGTGAACCAGATGGAGTTTTCCCGAACTATTGACAATGCTTTGGTTGTCATCATTAAACCCTTAAATTCAGAATCTTTATTGAATTCAAATTCCATCCCCTAGCATGGCAGAATTTGTACCTGGGCCTCCCAGAACATTAGCTGAGCTTCTGGATTAATTGTCTAGCGATAATACCACTCGGCCATTACCTCCCCTATATTTGATTTGTCAATCTGTAAAATATTGTGGCATCTCTTAAAATATTGCTTGGTAAGATACAGATCTAATCAGAGTGAGCAATATAATTTGGCATAATTTTATTTGTCTTCAACTGATGATCTGCAGTGAAATTAAAAAAATTGAAAGAATCTAATGATATAAAGAATTTGTCTGGTTATTATACTTTTGGCTATATTTACAGTTTTAAAAAAGTCTTCTTCTTTCATGATATGTTGGAGTCACTAGCTGGGCCAATATTTATTGCTGTTACTTCATTGCCCTTGAGAAGGTGGTGTTCAGCTACCTTGCATTCCTTCATGTAGGTATGCCCAGAGTGCTGTTAAGAAGGGAGTTCCAGTATTATGGCCCAGTGACAGTGAAGAAACAGCAATATTTTTCCAAGTCAAGATGACGTATGGTGTGGGAAGGAACTTTCTGGTGTGGGGTTCACATATATCTGCTGTCGTTTTCGTTCTAGGTGGCAGAGGTCACAGATTTGGAAAGTGCTGTTGGAAGAGCTTGGGTGAGTTGCTGCAGTGCATCTTGTGAATTTCACATTGTCACAACACATTTATTTTTCATTCGGAGATACCGGTGTTGGACTGGGGTGTACAAAGTTAAAAATCACACAACACCAGGTTATCGTCCAACAACTTTACTTAAAAGCACTAGTTTTTGGAGCGCTGCTCCTTCATCAGGTGACTGAGGAGAATAAGATTGTAAGACACAGAATTTTTTGCAAACGTTTGCAGTGCGATGTAACTGAAAATATATATTGAAAAAGACCTGGATTGTTTGTTATGGCTCTCATCTTTTAGAATGAACATGTTGGTTTTAGTTCTTTCATATGTAAACCACAAAACTTTTTTTAAAAGTTACATTCTCAAGTGAACTTTATCAGTTGGAGTCATGTCGGCCCAGATAATGCATTGAAGGTGTTCACTCCCTTGTGCCACAATGGTCAGACTGATTATAATCTAAAAAACAGATTTACAGAATCTTACATGGATACATGCAGTTTTTGAGCAAAGTAAAATGTAATTCTGCAAGGACAAATTCACCCCACAAACTTATATGTGTATGTGTGCATGTAGGTGTGTGGAGGGGAGGACGTGTTATGAATGTCTGGGGGAAGGTGTGTGTATGTGTGTGAGTGTGAGGGTAAAGGGTTTAAGTCTGTGAGAGGGCGTATGTGGGAGTGTATGTGTCAGTCTATGGGAGAGGCTGTGTGCGCGTCTGTATGTGCATCTCTGTGTGTGTGTGCATCTGTGTCTGTGTGTGTAGTGCAATGGGGTTACCTGTAGTATGACATGAACCCAAGGTCCCGGTTGAGGCCATCCCCATGGGTACCTATCAGCCTCTGCTCGGACACTCTTCCGTACCCATGGGGATGGCCTCAATCGGGACCTTGGGTTCATGTCATACTACAGGTGACCACATTGCACTACACACACAGACAGATGGACACACACACGCAGACACACACACACACACACACACACACACACACACTTCTTTGTGAGTGAACACACATACACACACAACACACACACACACTCTCAGACCCTCTCTCATACACTCACGCATACACTCCCACACACACCCTTTCACAGACTTAAACCCCTGTACACTCACACTCCCACACATACACACACCCTCTCACAAACACTCATAATGCCTACCCCACGCCCTACCTCCCCACATACACCCACGTGCACACATACATATTTAAGTTTGTGGGGTGAATTTTTACTTGCAGAATTACGTTTTACTTTGCTCAAAAACTGCATGAATCCATGTAAGATTCTGTAAATCTTTTTTTAGATTAGAATCAGTCTGACCATTGAGACACAGACAGCCTTACAGGGAGCTAACACCTTCAATATCTTATTCGGGACGACATGACACCAATGTTAAAGCTCACTTGAGAATGTAACTTTTAAAAATGTTTTGCGATTTACATATAAAAGAACTGAAAACAACATAGTAACTTGAAAAGATGAGAACCATAACAAACAATCCAGGTATTTTTCAACGTATAATTTGTTACACCTCACTGCAAACGTTTGTTATAAATTCTGTGTCTTACAATCTTATTCTCCTCAATCACCTGATGAAGGAGCAGTGCTCCAAAAGCTAGTGCTTCTAAATAAACCTGTTGGACTATAACAAGCTGTTGTGCGATTTTTAAGTTTTCTCATTTGGGTATAGTCCCAAGAAATGCCAACATTTACAACCCAAGGCGAACTGCCCATGAGAAAATGGTGTTCAGCCACATTTTTGAACCCCTGCTGTCCATGACATCCACATACATGCACAGTTCTGTAAGGGACAGTCGTCCAGGATACTTAATTTAGTGAGAGTGAAGAAATAACTACATAGTTCCAAATCAAGATGGTGTATGACTTAGAGGGGAACTTGAGAGAAGTGATATTCTGACATATCTTCTGGCTTTGTTCTTCTAGCTGGTGGAGGCCATGTTTTTAATAGATACCATAAAAGAAGCCTCAGGAAGTTGTTATTATTGCATCTTGGAAATGGTACCTATTACTGACATGGTACATTGGTGATAGAAGGGGCAAATGCTTAAGATGGTGCACAGGATTTCAAACAAGTGGGTTACTTTGTCTTGGATGGAGTTAAGCTTTTTGAGTGTTGTTGATGAACCCAAACAAGCAGAGAGTATTATATCCCAATTCTGACTAATGCTCTGTGGCTGGAGGACAGGCTTTGAGGAGTGTGGCTGGTCTAGTTAAGTTTCTTATCAATAATAACCTTGTGTCTGTTCAAGGTAGGAGATTCAGCTATAATAATTCTGCTGAACATCAGGGGAAAATGGTTAAATTCTTGTTGCTGAAGATGGACTTTGTTTTAGATGTATGTGATGGGAGTGTTAGTTGTCTCTTATTAGCTCAAGGTTCTTATTTTTCTAGGCCTTGTTTCTGAGCATTTCTGTATCTGAAGAGTTCAGACTCATCCCAAACTGTATAATTAGTTAGCATCCACATTTCTGATGATATAACAGAGAATATGTCATTGATCAAGTACTGTAGATGACAGAACCTAGGAAACTAGGCTGAGGAAATCATGCAGCGATGTCCTCAGATTAAGATAACTAACTTCTAATAGGTAAAACATACCTTCCCCATGATTTCAAGTAAGTATGAAGAACTTTCTCCTTGATTATCATTAACATTAGATTTGTAAGGGCTCTTGTTGCCGGGCTCCAAGCACTCAGTTAAATGCTCCTGACATGTGAAGGAATAAGTCCTTCCTGAAGGAGAGCTTACGCCCGAAATGTCAACTCTCCTTCTCCTCGGATGCTGCCTGACCAGCTGTGTGTTTCCAGCGCCACACTTTTTGACTCTGATTGCCAGCATCTGCAGTCCTCACTTTCTCCTGATAATTGAAAGTATAATGGTATTGGTTAGATTAGATTACTTACAGTGTGGAAACAGGCCCTTCGGCCCAACAAGTCCACACTGACGCTCCGAAAAGCAACCCACCCAGACCCATTCCCCTAAATTTTACCCCTTCACCTAACACTGCGGGCAATTTAGCATGGCCAATTCACCTGACCTGCACATCTTTGGACTGTGGAAAGAAACCGGAGCACCTGGAGGAAACCTACGCAAACACTGGGAGAATGTGCAAACTCCACACATAAAGTTGCCTGAGTCAGGAATTGAACGCAGGTCTCTGGCGCTGTAAGGCAGCAGTGCTAACCACCGTGCCGCTCCCGGTCAAGTTGGTCAAGTGGTCAAATTGAATGCATCCTACATTTTAGTTTGTGGACAAGGCATACCCTGAACAATTTTCCATAGAGTTGGGTAGCTGCCAGTGTTGTAGCATTACTGAAACATCTTTGCTCATTGTATGAATAGTTCTGCAGCACATTCTTCAGCGATGCACTGAGCTGTGGTCAGGACTCACAGCCCTTACTGTATTCACTGTGTTCAGGAAGTTCCTGTCATTACATTGAGCAAATCAAATTGCTGGAAGACTGGCATGTGTGATGCTGAGGACCTTAGGAGGAGGCTGAGATGGATCACCCATTCAGCAATTCTGGCTGAAGATGATTACAAATGGTTCAGCAGAGTCTTGTGCCCTGCCATTATTGAGAATAGGGATGTTTGTGGAATTTCTTTGACCAGGTAACCAAATCAATTCTTTTCCCTAGTCCCCCAAAATCCTCCTAACATATTGTAAAATGAGCTACAGTATCACATAACGAATTATGCTTTCTTTGTTCTTTTATGTTATTTCTGCTATGTCATTTACATAAAGTTGTGGATTCTTTAATTTTGGATACCAACTTGTGACCTTTCTTTTCCTTTTAATTCTGATAAAATTAACACTGACACATCTTTTTTTGAAATCCAGACAAATAAGAAAAATGTCTTGACAGATTAAAGAATAACATGAATACTTTACTTTAACTGTTTATCTATTTGTGACTTTTTCCTTTGCTATAGGCTTAGATCTTGAAATCTTTGCTTATTCTTCGTCTTCCAAAAGGTTACTTTCAACCTCAGTTCCTTCCAGAGAAATTAGACATTAATCTGTGTTGATTTATATTGCATAAAGTTCACAGAGTTCGTGAGTAATTCCATGATCTTTCCTCCAATTTTCAAACATTTGTCTTCTGTGTGTGTTTCAAGGTATGGTCTGATGAGAGCGATGTTCAGTGTGATCATAAGTTCCTTTGATTTCCATTCCACTGTTTTGCATGCACAGTCATAAATTCTGCTTTATTGGTAATCCTGGTTACTGCATGACATTTGTCGGAATAGCTGAATTGAGAGTCCATAAAGAGCCCTTTGTCTCTTCTCAGTTCACACTGTATAATTGTACAAGAGTATCTCCTACTTGTTAATCATAAACTGGAACTGATTGAGGCAGAAGTGCAATAGACAATCCAACATTTTAACAGAACGAGGCCAAAGGCAGCAGAAGGAAGTGGAGATCAGAGAGAATGAAATAAAGAATAGATTTCAATTACTGACGAAGTCCTACATTTGCCTTTTTGCACTTCTCTGATAAAATCAGCAATTTACACTGGACACAACAAAAAAACAAAAAACAGTGGATGCCAGAAATATGAAACCGAAATAGCTGGAGACAGTCAGCAGCTCTGGCAGCATCTATGGAGAGAAAGCACAGAACGGGTTCTGAAGTAGGGTCACTGGAACTGAAATGTTGACTCTGCTTTCAGCCAGGAACATTGCCAGACCAGTTGTGTTTCTTCAGCAATTTCTGCATTTGATTCATACTGGAGTATTGTCTCAAAGTGAAAATAACTTTGTTCTCAAACAAATCCCAAATTAAACAGACATAATATCCAGATTAACGCACTTTGTAGCAACCAGGAATAAGAATCTTTTATCTCCCAGCTCCAAAGCACTGAAATGCATTGTAATATGAATAGTGCTAACTAAATCAATTCAGCTAACTCAGAATTAATTGGAAACTACTTTGTGCCAGAACATTTAGTCTATTCAGTACAAGGACATTAAGAGAACAAGTAAGACTACATTGTAAAAATAATTATATTGGATTTTTCATCTTCTGACAATGTATATGTGGGAAAGTTAATATTGAATTTTGATCAGAAATATATGGAACAACTGTTAAACATAGGGTGCAATTTTTCCCCTCCTGGAGATGGAGAGAGAGATGGAGAGAAGGAGAAATAATTAAATGAGAAAAATCTTACACCATTCTTATCACATCACAGATTTCAGTTTCAGGCTGAGAAGGCCTACTGGAAACTTCCTTGACTTTTCTCCAAATAAAGCCCTTAAATTGTCAATTATGGGCCCCTAAAAGGCAAGAAGTTGTCAATTCTGTGAAACTCTACCTCCCTGATAATGCATGAGAAAGATGGCTAATTGACTGGCAAACTAATGCAGCCTGCCTGCTGGGGTTCAGGGCAGGGCATCCTCAAAGTTTGTGTGAAGATTTGTAGCTCGGGTGCTTGTTGTAGTGGTTCTGTTCGCCGAGCTGGAAGTTTTTGTTGCAAACGTTTCGTCCCCTGGCTAGGAGACATCATCAGTGCTCTGGAGCCTCCTGCGAAGCGCTTCTTTGATGTTTCTTCCAGCATTTATAGTGGTCTGTCCTTGCCGCTTCCGGGTGTCAGTTTCAGCTGTCCGCTGTAGTGATTGGTATATTGGGTCCAGGTCGATGTGTCTGTTGATGGAGTTTGTGGATGAATGCCATGCCTCTAGGAATTCCCTGGCTGTTCTCTGTCTGGCTTGCCCTATGATAGTAGTGTTTTCCCAGTGAATTCATGTTGCTTGTTGTCTGCGTGTGTGGCTACTAGGGATAGCTGGTCGTGTCGTTTCGTGGCTAGTTGGTGTTCATATATGCGGATGTTTTTGATGATTACGAAGTGTCATCGACATATCTGACCCAGAGTTTGGGTTGAATTTGTGGTAGGGCTGTTTGTTCTAACCTTTGCATAACTGCCTCTGCTATGAGTCCCGAGATTGGTGATCCCATGGGTGTTCCGTTGATTTGTTCGTATATCTGATTGTTGAATGTAAAGTGTGTAGTGAGGCATAAGTCCAGTATACATGAACACCAACTAGCCACGAAACGACACGACCAGCTATCCCTAGTAGCCACACACGCAGACAACAAGCAACATGAATTCGACTGGGAAAACACTACTATCATAGGGCAAGCCAGACAGAGAACAGCCAGGGAATTCCTAGAGGCATGGCATTCATCCACAAACTCCATCAACAGACACATCGACCTGGACCCAATATACCAATCACTACAGCGGACAGCTGAAACTGACACCCGGAAGCGGCAAGGACAGACCACTATAAATGCCGGAAGAAACATCAAAGAAGCGCTTCGCAGGAGGCTCCAGAGCACTGATGATGTCTCCTAGCCAGGGGATGAAACGTTTGCAATAAAAACTTCCAGCTCGGCGAACAGAACCACTACAGCAGGGGATCCTCCTATTCCTGCACTCTGGAGGCCTTCACTGGCCCAGAAGGGGAGCATAGTGGCTTGTTCTGAAAGCTGCTCCCATGCCTTACCTCCAACTTCCACAATTGCCCTTCATGTCACCTCATGACAAGAAAACAAAAATCAGTTATCTTCTCATCACTAAATACTCAAAGGTATCTACCTTGAACTGTGGTCTTGAAGATGCAGAACCCATTGCCTTTAATACACCAACTGCTTCTGGCAACTATCGAGACTAGTATCAATGTGATGGGTCTAGAAACTCACCCACACTGGCCTGGCAGTTCTGTCAAATGCGAGTGGCTGGAGTATTCGTTGCCACGTAATACACTCATCTGCACACTTTGATTGAAAATGGGCAAATCATGCCGACAAAGCCCAAATCCATGTACAAGTAAGACAAAATTGGTGACAAGCAGTAGCTGAGCTTTGGAGTGTAAAATAATCCCAGCTGGAAATGTTGGAAATCCACCTTTCAAAACAATCTAACTACTGGCCTTTTATTCACTATTGGTGTTACGATGATGATATTTTCTCAACTAGAGATTAAATGAATGCTGTCCCATGATACTGAACCCAGAAGTGCAGAGCTTTGACTAGTTGACATTGTTATCAGCACCTGAACACATCCAGATCAGAGTAACAGATCAGTCAATTTAAGCAGGTTACATCAAGAGCGGGTTTCAATCCTCTGTGTGAGTATAAAGTGTATCAGACTGGAAGCCAACAGACTAGTCGCATTGTCAAATTGAAAATAGCAAGCAAGGCAAGTTTACACCAAGTGCATCCATTTGCAACAATTACAGGAATTTCTTCAAAATTCTACTTTTCTCGAGGGCATAAAGGCACTAGTAGCTAGGGTTCAAATACTTCATATTTGACCAACTATTTTACACCAAGGAAAATTTTCAGTGATTTTTTGTAGGTGGTGAACTGGATACACTCCTTAAAAATGCAGTTTTTGTGAACACATTTTCAGTAATTTTAATAAAGCTCTAACACTATTCTTAAATATATCAATTAATATTTTTAATAAAATATTGAAATGAACCATTTGTTATTTACCCTGATTCAGAGAAGGCTTTAATTTGTGTTTGTGCAAATGGGATTTCAGTTTGAAAAGTAAACAAAATTCCAATGCAATTCCGCGTGTCTGCAAAAAGCAGAAACTCCAGAACAGACCATTATTTGCAGATAGAAATTCAAGCAGGTTCTTGCTTAATGGTAATAAAGTTGGATTTTCCCACTTCCAGGAAAAGATGTAATATGTCCTCTTCACAAAGGTATTATTGTCCCAAGAAACCAATAGATTTGGGGAAGGTCACTTAACTTAGGGTACAATCATTTAATAGCCATAATTTGGAAATGTCAGGAGAAGAGCCTACAACCAACATCAGCATTGACCCATTCCTGTAGTTGCCAAATATTAATCATCTAGAACCATGTTCTCAGTAATATTTCAACAAAGAGTTTCCAGTCTTGAGAGTAGGGGAGATGAATTGTTGTTGAAGTGCTAATTATTGTTCTTTAATTCACAAACTTTATAGAACACACTCAATTATTAAAACCAATACATTCTCTGTTCTAAACTGGTCAAACAGACAACCATTTTAACTTATTTTCATAAAGTTTTCTTTTTTAATATCTGATGTAAAACTAAATTCTCATCTAACCTCATTGCTAGAAACAGAGTTGCAAATTGATTTCTCTGATAAATGGTTTGTCCTCAAGTTGAAGCTTTTAGGAATAACCATAATTGAATTACAATGGAGATCAGTGGAAGATTTCACTAATTTACATTGTTTTGTCATTAACAGTGATTTAACTAAAAGCTTCCTTACAGAGTCATTTCACTTTCATTTTATTGATGTGGGTTTGAAATCCAGGAGGATGTATGTGTTCAATTAGTTTACAAAACAGACAAATCTGACTCTGTGAGGTGTCTTGAAAATAAATGGGGTACTCCTCAAATTTCAGTCAGCATTCCTTGCTAGTGACAATTACATATATTCAAGATCTGCAACTATTTGAAAATTGACCAAAGGCACATTTCTCTCTGCACACAGCCATTCTGACCAATGCACAATGTTGAGACCTGAAAAACACTGATGTGGCTGTAAATCATCCACAGTTAAAATGAACCATGAGACAGGACTTTAATCTGTCTCCATCAAGGATTATTAGCTGTACCTTTGATGTGTTGTGGGATGTGAGTGCATGTTGCGGCTACATTACAGTCTTGGACAGGACTAAAAGCTGACGGCCTTTTCTGTTTGAGGCAAACAGGAAATGTCTCAACCACTCATCGTTATTCATTTTACTTTATCACATGAATAGGTAGAACTCTCTTTCATCAGTCTCTATTTTAACCAGTTTGAAGTGTAAACATATTCATGTAAATGGTGTAATACGTATCAAACTAAGTGAATGATATATGCCTGACTGATCTGTCATGGTGGCCTCGTCTTTTCCCAAGATACAATTAGTGATCACCAACATCGACTTACTTAAATCGTATCTTCCTATCTGTGTAATGTGATACGTACCACCAACAACGACATTACCATACTTGAACATTTCATCCTGCATCAGCTGAAATCAAATCTCGCTTCAATAGTAATGTACAGGCAAGAGAAATGGCAAGCCCATGAAGTCCAGTAGAAGTAATGTTTAAGAGGTCATGCATTCAACTGATTTGAAGAGAATGAATTATAAATGTTCTCTTTGGAAAGTCACAGATGGGTCAAATGACATTAGTCTGTTCATTTAATATCACAGTTCAATAGCTTTAATCATGATTTTCAGATCTCTTCCCTTTTATTAATTTGATTACTGAATATAGTCAAGACTACGATTGCATGCTGCAAGCAAATAGCTGTGAAAAGTGCAATGGGAAATCTTATAACAGTCTGAGTGATGTAGACTATTGGGCAGAATTGGATGAGAATTCCAGTAAGATCAATCTTGACAACAGGAGCATTTTACTTCGTTGTTAATGCTTTTCACAAGTGTTGGGAGTTGGAGGGTGTGGTGGGCGTGGTGGTTGTTGGCAGTTTCTCGCTAGGCAGCATGACTTGTCAGTTAAGGGGACTATTACTTGTTAAATGCCTTGTTGAGAGACCAGCTCAGCTCATTAATAGTCAACCATCTATATTACCAAATTCCAGATGTTGAGAAAACTTTACATTGAAACCAGGGAGGGTTCCTGATGAATTCAACTTGGCACAGGCAGCAATATATCAAGGTATGCTCATGGGCACTATCCACATGCCTCACCCCACATTCAAGGACATTGGCATCTGACATGTGCCAGCCTCGAAGAACCTTCATGTCACAACTCTGATTCCAGGACACTTCTACACTTCAGTGCTGCACTGACACTGCAACACTGCAGAAAGGATACTGGTGTTTGCATTCAAGGACACGCACCCACTCATAGATTGAGGTAAAAACAATGATTGCAGATGCTGGAAAACAGATTTTGGATTAGAGTGGTGCTAGAAAAGCACAGCAGTTCAGGCAGCATCTGGGGAGCAGGAAAATCGATGTTTCGGGTAAAAGCCTTTCATCAGGAATACAGGCAGATTGCTTGAAGGGTGGAGAGATAAATGAGAGGAGGGTGGGGGTGGGGAGAAAGTAGCATAGAGTACAATAGGTGAATGGGGGTGGGGATGGAGGTGATAGGTTAGGGAGGAGGGTGGGGAAAGGTAGCAAAAAGTACAGAAAGGAGGGTGGAGTGAATAGGTGGAAAGGAAGATAGGCAAGTAGGACAAGTCATGGAGACAGTGCTGAGCTGGAAGTTTGGAACTGGGGTGAGGTGGGGGAAGGGGAAATGAGGAAACTGGTGAAGTCCACATTGATGCCCTGGGATTGAAGTGTTCCGAGGTGGAAGATGAGGCAGTCTTCTTCCAGGCGTCGGGTGGTGAGGGAGCAGCGGTGAAGGAGGCCCAGGACCTCCATGTCCTCGGCTGAGTGGGAGGGGGAGTTGAAATGTTGGGCCACAGGACGTTGTGGTTGATTGGTGCAAGTGTCCCAGAGATGTTCCCTGAAGTGCTCTGCTAGGAGGTGTCCAGTCTCCCTAATGTAGAGGAGACCACATCAGGAGCAATGGGTATAATAAGTGATGTTGGCAGATGTGCAGAGCCAGACTGAGTTCTGTGCTCGCTACCTGGACGTATCTCTGCCTGGCATTGCCTTGCCTTGACTTTGTGCACTTTGTCACCTCAGTCAAAGATCCAAGCCTTACCTTCAACACTTCCTGTAATTTGCTTGATTGGGTGTGCATAGCCATTCCAAGATTCCGCACACCCAGCATGGTGTTCAGTGTCAGCACACCCAGCATGGGTTTGAGTTCTGGTTCTGAATGTCACTGCCATGCATTGGACTCAAAGGCCCAGGCAGCCGTTAAGAACATTAGAGGCAGAGGTGCTGACATTACTCTGTCTTGCCTTGCTACTTAACACAGACACAAGGAAAGGAAGCTCGTCATAGTTGCCAACAGGCCACAGTCAGTACAAGCTCAGAAGGTCCTGACATTCAAGGGCAGCCTGTGCTTCTAGTCCAGGTGTTTGGACATGGCCAGTCAGTCACTTGGGTTGGGTAGCCCAGCAAACATCTTCAGCTTTCCTGCCCTTTTATTGGAATAAGACCGGAAGGTATTAAGAGAGATGGGAGTAGGTGGCACAACTATTAACTATTGCAAATGGGGAAGTGATCCGAGCATGTAATAATGGAATTCAAAGGGGGTGAAGGGTTAATGGTGTCAGGGTTTGGGTTTGGTGGCAGCGAGCAAGAGAAGATGTTGCTGGGAATAGTGAGAATGGGAGAACATGAGCCTCGTTGGGAGTTACGTTCAATATCAGTGATAGAGTGAGTGTGAGGTATTGGAGAGAACACAGTGACGCTTACACTGGTGGAGTGGAGAAGGTCATTGATCTCCCTCCTACAGTGCTGGGCATTCCTCCAGATGGCTGAGATTGCTTTAACATGGGTAGCAGCCTCCGGCCAGGCTAGCATGTTCTGGTGTTGTGGTCCCCACTCCTGGTCCTGCAGGAAGAGGACATCTTCCTTCCGAACATCACATCGGCCCTTCCCATATGTTGGGGTGCTGATTTCCCCTGTCGGCCATGTCCAGGGCAAGTCTCAGGAACCACGCAGGACTGCTCCATCCTGTTTGTCTGGGTGCACAACAGCCTTTTAAAGATGGCACAGAGGCAAGGGATGTGTTGAATTCTGAGATGTCTTGGAACAGTGCCTCGGATGATGGAGCTGGAAATAGATGTGAGGAATGCTGTAAGGAACAGGTTAGGTAAGAAATTGTGGGAAATCTCACTAGGTCTAAACAGAGAGCAACTCAGATTTTGCCAAAAATAAGTAACCTACAGTCTAATAAACTGCTTGCTGAGTGAATGTGATCTCTTTTTAGCAAATCCTATTTAGCTGACATTCTTTTGTAATCGGTAATGATTGACATGACAACTACAAATTAAGGCAAGAGCAAGTTGAATCAATTAATTCATAACTGACTTGCTCGAGTGAAAACATAGGATTGCTATTTTGCGCTTACAAATGTAACATGTAAAAATAGAAAAAGCTTGAAGTACATAACAGAGTGGTCAACATCTGTGGAAAATAAGGAAAAGTTCATGTGTGGAAGCTTCTCAACTGCTGAACGCCATAATGAAAATCTTAGGAAAATTGGGTGAGATGCTGAGTGAGGGCCTTCTCAACTTTGAGACCAGAAAGTCTCATTTTCAAATGATTTCCTGGACATAAAGACAAGATTCTCACTAATGAGCAGTAAGAGGCTTTCAACAGCAATTAGCACTTGTTATTACCCTCATTGTGACCAAGTCTCACTTCTGTAATGCACAGTTGCCAATCTCCCACCCACCGGATAGAAACTTTATGCCAAGGATTCCCGACGTAAAAGTTCAAGTGGGTACCCGGTGACTCCACCTCACTGCTTCTTCCTCTGGACCTCCATCTTGGACAACTGGCTATAACATCTCAGGGCTCACTCCATGGGCAGTGGCTGTACATTAATGAATATCTGAGAAATATCAGCCTCATCTCATCATTAGGGCATACCTTTGATCCATTAACAGTACACTGCTGTATTTCAACCAATGTCCAGTTTTGAGTCCACCACCTCTCATTGCTGTACTGCTGCCAAGATACTTTGCACCCAGGGACAAACACTCAGCTCACAATTGGACAAGGCTGCATTTCTGAGCTTCTCATTTGGTCTCTTAGCACACATTCATTTTGCATCTACCTCCAATCTCACAGCTTCTCTGCCATGTCTTGCCTTTTTGTACTTATCCCCTTCAGCCACACATTAAAGGCTTACAGTACTTCTGTCTTGCCTTGCTGTTTAGCACAATCACAAAACCAGGAGGCTTGTTATGGTTGACAGCAGTGATCAGTTAATGAGGTGGCCATATTGCCACATGGCACATTGTTAGGTAAATCTCACGCCTACTGAATACATTGAAGCCAATGTAGCAAACAAACTGGCCCATTAACCAAATGATCATGTCTCAAAGTCAAAGGGGTCCATTGTCAGTCAATCAAGTGTACTCTCTCCCATCAGACCAGGGGTTTGGGCATAGTCAGTCATCCACCCATGGTGATTAGGAGCAAGAACTTTGTCTCACTATGGCCCAGGTTGTTGTGGATCATTAACTGTGGACCCATACAGACAACATTCAGGAGTCCACTCAGTCATCAGTCAGGGTTGTCCATCCCAAGTCAGTCAGGGGGTGAACTGTAAATGGTCCTGAGCAACCCCATGAACATCCAGCTTTGGGCTGTGATGTCATGGGATACTGTTGTGGTAAGGATTGAACACTGGGTTTTGGATACAGTAACCTGGAATATTGAGAAGACAAGGGAAATTTAGCATATGTGGAAGGGGGATGGCAGTCCATCGTAGGACATGGGATATTATTGGAAGAGAGCAATAGATGGTCACCACCATTGTGGTCTCTATGTGAGTGTATGCACATCATGATGGTGGGCAGGACTAAACTGTATAGATGGGGCACAGTGGGTAAAGATGGGAGTGACAATTGTATCTCCAGATAGTGTGTGGCAACATGTCAGGGATCACTTGTGATGGGCTGTCTAGGGAATGCCAGCTAGAAATGGACATGGAGAAATATGGGGTGTTGAGACCTGGTGACCAGGCTGGGCCATGGACTTATGGTGCCCTGTGCTGTCTTTGGGACACTTTGGTTCCTAAATGTGAATGAAAATAGCTGTGATCACCATCAGAATGCGCAGAGTCAGTGAGTTTTCTTTCGATAGGTGAAACATCTGAGTGACCAGAACCCTTTCAAGGGGCAACTGCATCAAACATACAATGACAGAGCACAATCTGAAGACATTTGCAATCATATCATTGTACATGTGAAATGTTAGCACAATCCAGTTCCTTAATCAGTAAATGGGTTATGACTGGAAAAGACAGGAAAGTGGAGCTGTAGATTATCAGATCAGCCATAATCTTACTGAAGGGCAGACCAGACTCAAATTTCTGAACACCCTACTTCTGCATCGATGTCTTATGGTCTTAAGAGAGGATAAAGGATGAGAGAGTGCTATGAAAGTGACTGAAATTACTAAAGATGCAACTTAGTCCAGACGATGAGCTGGGTGCATATTCCTGAACGTACAGTCTCCTTGCAGACAATTATAATGGTAGTTGCTGATGTAGCCCAAGGTGCAGCATTGAATTACATCCTGTATGTGGATTAGAGGTGTGCCATGATGGTCCTCGAGGCTGGTACACATTGATTGCTAATATCTGTGGAAATGCCTTCTTTGTGGCCAATGAGATATTGGTGTCCAGTGTCCAATATGGAGGATCTGGGGAGCGGAATTCACCATTCTGATCTTCATGTCGAAAGTTGTTGATGTCGAGTTTGTTCAGTAGGTTTGGTAAGATAGGAAGCTGAATGTTAACGAAGCGATTGTGGTATTGAAGAGGTGATTTAAAAATCATTAATCCTCCTTCATTGTCAAATTGCTGTTGGCTAATGAGAAACTCATCTTCCTGTTCGACCAATGTATAAAGGAAACAGCCGGATGTTCCAAAACTGCAGATAAGCCTTGCCAGATTTCTCACCCAATTCTGCCACAAATCTTACTCAGGCCCTTGTAAATTTCCTCCATTAAGTCTTTAAGTTCCCCATAAAGCCCTTCAATTTTTGGGTGGGATGGTGGCTCAGTGGTTAGCACTGCTGCCTCATAGCACCAGGGACCTGGGTTCAATTCCAGTCTCAGGTGATGGTTTATGTGGAGTTTGCATGTTCTCCCTGTGTCTGTGTGGGTTTGCTCCAGTTTCCTCCTACAGTCCAAAGATGTGCAAGTCAGGTGAATCGACCAAGCTCAATTGCCCAAAATATTCAGGAATGGTGCATTCATCAGGGGAAATGTAGACAGGTAGGGAAATGGGTCTGGGTGGGATATTCTTCAGAGGATTGGTGTGGGCTTGTTGGTTCAAATAGCCTGTTTCCACACTGCAAGGATTATATTGCATGAAGTCTGTTTTCCATTAAAATTAGATTATGGTTAATCCATATTTTCATTCCACTCACCCACCATTGTTGCACGTGCCTGCTTAGCAAGATTTGCTTGTTCCTACTGGTTAGTTAGGTTGAGTCTTCCCCATAACTCATTGTCCACAAACGTTTTAAAGTCAAAAAAAGAGTTCTGTTCAGTAGTTCACTTGTACAGGGTTGCAAAATTATAGTCATGTGAATAAATGTGGTGTAAGGCTGAAATATAGTTATCACTATACATTGCTACTATCACTGTGCATACATATATTGCTAATGCATGGAAATACATATGCTCATATATGCTGTGAAGGATAAAAGGAATATAAATCAAGACAATTACCATTTAATTTGACAACAGCTCAGTTTAACCAAATTTAATTAAGTTCAAATCAACCTTTTTGTTCATTTGAATATTGGTTTTAATCCATGAGTTAGTTTAAAAGTGCAATTTGTGGAAAATGAAAAATAATGAAATGAATGAAAATTTATTACCCTTTTTGTTTACCTTATGGTAGCAATAGACTCTTGCCTTGACCCACGTTTGTTCTATTGTAATTAATTTCTAACTGAACTGTTTGCTACATCCTTCAGAGAGCACCAGGAGTCACCCTTGTAGTGTGGCACTAAAGTCACAGATAAGTTAGTGAAGGTGGCAGATTCATTTCTTTCAAAGAACAATAATGCACCAGTTGCAATTTTAATGCCAAAATGACAGCTGTTGGCAATCATTATTCCTCCTTTTAGTCTCCAAATCACAAGCATTTACAGAACAAATTTCACAACTTTCCATTTGAACTCCAAATCTCTGGCCTGTTAGTTTATAATCAGAACTGTTTTGCCCGAATAGCCCTTAGCTCGGAAAGGTAATTAGCTTACTCCCGACAGCATACTAGAAGTGAACACATTTTTTCCCAGGAGCTTAAATGTGGTGAGATGACTTTTTGCCTTTATCTTTCTTTCTGTCTAAAACATCATGTAAAAAATACTTCTAATTGATCTCAACTGTTTCTTTACTGTTTTCAACATCAGTCACATCCTGTAGCTTAAGCCTTGGCCTTTCACTTTGATTTCCTAACAAATAAGATAACAGACTAATTTAAAAAATCAAAGCATGGTCTTATTCCTTGATAGAAATTCTAGTTCTTTGCTTAGCTACCATATATTATACTTCATTATAGCAATTCCTGTCACATTGTTCATAACCTAGGGTTACTGAGGTTTATTCTATTTCACTTAGGTATGCTGCAGAACAGATCCTGACTATTGTGCAAGTGTGCACTTGATGAACATTGTATTTACATAAGGCATCCACAGATGACAAAATAGATAAAATAAGGACAAGCTTTATTTTCTCATTTTCAGTGCCAAAACTGCAGGCACCCACACACAAAAAAGCAGACCAATTATCCAACTTGATCCCTGACCAAAATGAATGCTATTATTCAACATTAGGCACTGAGGCTGATTAGAACCCAAATAATTTATGGGCTTCAATGTCCCCTTCTTGGGAGCATGGATTTTTTTTTGAATGAGGTTGTTTTTCCCTGTTCTGTTATTTACCAGTAGAGGAACAAATAATGGCAGATATGAGCTAACGTCTTTACCCCCAGACTCACAGTGGCAGGCCGGTTCTTTCAGCTCAGCTGCCAGCCAGTGCTGCTTCTCAAAGCTCCCAGGTCATGACACAAGAACAGACGCCAGTAATGTACATTTGGGGAGTGTATTTGGTCTGGTTCTTATCAGTTTACACTCTTTTGACATTTATGAAAGAGGTTGCCTACATTCTTTTTTACATGATAAATAAAACACTTGACTTTAAAACCTCAATCAGCCTAATACAGCCAAAAATTATGGCGTGTTTAACTTACACTAACTTTTAATGCATTCTTCACACTATTTTTGGTAGATTTATGTTTTTCATTAACCAATCACAAATGTGGAGTATAAATCTTCCCACAGTACTGAGGGTGTATTGTAGATTCCTGTCAGAATACAAGCCTAAGCTTTCACAAACCTGAAGCAAAACAACAGTTTGAAAAGTAACATTAACCAACCTTACAATAGCACCTCAGCAATTAGGAGCTGAAATATAGGTGCCCAGAATTTGTTTTGAACAGATTTCATTCTTCGTGATGACTTATTAAGAAGAACAACTCTTAATTGCACAGTGTCAAAGCTGTTACGAGTGATTGGGAATGATCATGTTTTTGACAAGAGTGAGATTTCAAACTTATTGCTTCTGTAAATTAAAGAAAAACATGCACCAAAATTACTTCCTAGGGAAGAAGCATCCAATAAAATGTATTATTAATACCCTTCCATTAGTTAGGAAAACCTACTAAAGAAAGGATTTTTTAAGCTGGAGAGGGTTCAGAAAAGATTTACCAGAACGTGGCCAGAATGGTGGGTTTGCGCTATAAAAGGAGGCTGATTAGGCTCAGATTGTTTTAACTCTGGAGCATAAGAAATTGAGGGGTGACCCCACAGAGGTTTACAAAAGTCATGAGGGGCATGGATATGGTGAACAGCAAGGGTCTTTTCCTTACAGTGGAGGAGTTCAAAACTAGGGGGCAGCATATTTTTAAGGTGAGAGGAGAAAGATTTAGGTAGGGCATGAGGGGCAATCTTTTTACACAAAGAGTGATTCATATGTGGAATGAACTACTGGAGGAAGTGATGGATGCAGCTACAGTTACACGTTTAAAAGTTATTTGGGTAAGTACTGAATAGGAAAGGTTCTGGGGGGTATGAACCAAATGCAGGCAAGAGAGACTAGTTTGGTTTGGGAACATGGTCAGCATTATCTAGCTGGACTGAACACTCTGTTACCATGCTGTATGACTCCATGATTCTTTGACTCTAAGGCAGCATGGAATGGAGGGAGAAAGCATCACAATATTGTGATTTGTAACAATGTGCTTTCACTGCAAAATGTGAAGCACTCATCTGGTGTCATATCCTTTACACACTATCAAGATGCATCTCTCCTGACTGAATGTCATCAGTATTAATTTTATTTTTGGATAATTTGTAGTCTGATGTCTTGGATCCATTCAGATAGGTTAATTGCAAAGATTTACCCTGGAACCATATGAGAAAGCTATGACACAGCAAGGAGCTTTTTATTGATACTAATTAAGAACTGAGAGTGGAAGTAGAAGCAGGAGAGGAGTTAAAAGTTAACCTAGAACATCTAACTACCTGGTTGTACATCCAAGCAACCAAGATAAATAGTTTGATTTAATTAATTTAAATATTTCTGGCCCCATACTATTCCACCACCTACAAATGAGAAGTCAGATAATGTTGCCTTATGATTCAAAACCACTCAGTGATTAACCTGCATTGAGATCTGTGAGAATGACCTACAAATAAATCTCTCACCTTTGAATCTTCCCTTCACCTCATGGGAGATCAGGACTTATTGTAAAGTTAAGTGTGAGAGGCAAAATACTATACCTTAGTATTGTGTCAACATAGAATCATACTAAATAAATATATAACTGATGATCATTTCTGCATTCCGGTAAAGTTGATGTTACCTCCATTCTTTTTGTTTCCTTTGGCCTCAGTAGATTCAAATTGAAAGTATGTTACAAGCTAAAGCTTCGTGAAGCTGAAACTGCCTTTTCCAGGAAGCCTTTCTGTGCAATACTAAATTCATTTGATCAAATTTTCTGTGCAATGATACATTCAATAACAAAGATACTCTCACCGAATACCCTGTCCGGTCCAAAAAATATCTGGTGTAATGAGGTGTAATGATGCATTCAGTCACAAAGATCTCCTGCCTAAAGCTATGCTCAGTGATAGAGGTCCTCTGTGTAATGATAGAAATCGCCCTGCCTAAAGCTGTGTTCTGTGACAGAGGCCTCCTTTGTAATGATATATTCTATTCGTAGAGCTTTCTGGTGTGGTGAAATGCAATGCTCAACTTAATCTGATCAGTAACTATTACAAAAGTCCTCTTATAAAAGCTATCTAACGAGTATAATAAGAGCAATATGAACAGGACCCTACCTCCTTTATAATTCACCCATATAACATTTTACTGATCTTGCTCATGCTATCTGGGAAGCAGAGAATGGAATGCAACAGCTATCCTGGGAGAAAAGGGGAGGATACAGGGCAGGTAGAATTTGCGATAACACAGCACACATTTTCTCACACTTCCATGAGTTGGCTTGTAGATACCAGTGAAAAATCCAGATAGCCGTTTATTTGCTCACCCTTTTGTCTTCATCACAGATATCATTATTTGTGTTGCAAATATTAGGTCCTTATTTAGTGAAAAATCAATGTCCAATGTTTGGCACTGTAGGAAATGCGACTTTTCTCAGCGGCACAGAAGCCCGCATCCACATAAGGATGGGAAAACTGAAGTGTAAAACTGCCTGAAAAGCTGGTGTTTCTATAAAATTGACATGGAAACAACTAATTCCATTGTTGCATATTTAAAATAGCAAATAAAGTCCAAAGAAATTCAAATTTACAATTCAAATACAATTTGTAGCAATGACCATTAAAATTACAATGTGATACGACACTGAAATTTTAAAGAGCGGTATTACTGTATATGGAATTGTTGCATTGATCTTGTCACTGGTATAAACAAGAGCAGCCCATCTGAGGTACTGTGAGCATTTTTGGTCATCTTTTCAAAGGAAAGATATTACTTCATGGGAGGCAGTTCAGAGAAAGTTCACTTGGGTGATCCCCGGTTGGGAGGATTTTTCTTATGAGCAAAGATTATACGAGTTGGGATTCTACTCTTTCAAATTTAGAAGAATGGGAGGTGATATCATTGAAACACATAGTATTCTTAATGGGCTTGACAGAGTGATTGCTGTGGGATGAGGAAGTGTCCCTTCTCTCAAAATGTTGAGCCTTTGGAACACTTTGCCACAGAGAGCTGTGGGGATAGAAACCTTGTGAATGGTTAAGGCTGAGATAGATTCTTCATCAGGAGTGGGCAGAGTCCTTGTGTACGTTGAAGATTGAGAGAGGTAAATAGATATAGAAACAGACAGAATTCTTAAAGGGTCTTGACAGGGTAAATGCTGAGAAGACGTTTCCCCTCATGGAAGAGTCTAGGATCAGAGATCATTGTCTCAGAATAAAGGGGCACCAATTTAAGACTGAGATGAGGAGGAATTTCTTCATTCAGAGGGTTGTAAGTCTACAGAACTCCTTGCCAGGGAGAGCTGTGTGGGGCAGTGTCTTTGTGTATATTTAAGGCAGAGATAGATAGCTTCTTGATCAGGACATGAATCAAGAGTTAAGGGGGAAAGGACAAGAAAGCGGATGTGAAGAATGTTGGTTGAATCATCCATAATCCTATTGAATAGCAGAGTAGGCTGAAGAAGCTGAACAGCCCACTATGGTTCCTATTTCTTATGGCCATAATATGTGGAGGTGCCATGTAGGACAAAGTCAGAAGTCACATGACACCAGGTGATAGTCCAATTGTTTTATTTGAAATCACAAGCTTTCAAAGCATTGCCCCTTCATCTGACAAAGGAGCAGTGTTCCGAAAGCTTTTGATTTCAAATAAACCTGTTGGACTATCAGGTGTCATGAGACTCCTGATGGACAAATTCTTGATCAGTATGAGAATTACAGGCTCTGGCAAAAGGGGAGAAAAGTGAACACGATGAAAAGGATGTTTGGCATGCTTGCCTTCATTAGTCAGAATATTGAATATAGGAGCAGCAAAAGCCTCTCCCTATAATTCAGACCCTCCAGTCCCAACAGCATCCATGTAAGTCTTTTCTGCATTCTCTAAAAGCAGCCTCACCAATGTCCTCTACAGCCACAATATGACATCCCAACTCCTATTCTCAAGGTTCTGACCATTGTGGGAGTTGTGGGTGACCTTATAGAGATTTGTAAGGTCATGAGGGGCATGGATAGTGCCAATATCCAAAGTCTTCCTTCCAGAGTAAGGGACTCCAAAACCAGAGGCATAGGTTTAGCATGAGAGGGGGAAGATTTAAAAGGGACATGAGGGGTAACCTTTTCATGCAGAGGTTAGTGCATAATGGAATGAGCTGCCTAAGGAAGTGGTAGAGGCTGGTATAATTACAACATTTAAAAGGCATCTGGATGGGTATATGAATAGGAAGGGGTTAGATGTATATGGGCCAAATACTGACAAATGGGACTAGGTCAGATTGGGCTGTCTAATCAGTGCAGATGAATTGGACCAAGGGTATTATTTCCATGCTGTATTACTCTAGGAGGAGTTACAGGATCAGCTATGATCCTATTGAATGATTGAGCAGGCTCAAGAGATTAAACAACCTACTCCTGTTCCTATTTCTTATGGTTTTTTAGTCTCACATGGCATGACAATATTGGCCACCAGACTGCCACAAATGGTACTTTAATGATAAGCTGAATGTTTATTGTGGCTCCTTTATTTAACAATCAATAAATAAAGTAGTACACATGGTGACACAGTAGTCAGCACTGCTACCTCACAGTGCCAGGGACCCGGGTTCAATTCCAGCCTCGGGTGACTTCCTATGCAGAGCTTCCACATTCTCCCTGTGTCTGTGAGTTTCCTCCAGATGCTCTGGTTTCCTCCAACAGTCCAAAAGATGTGCAGCTGAGGTGGTTTGGCCATGTTAAATTGTTTGTAATGTCTAGGGGTTGGATTAGCCATGGTAATATGTGGGAGTACAGGGATAGACTGTGGGGCTGGGACTGGGTGGGATGTTCTTCGAAGGTCTGTGTTGATGGGCTGAATGGCCTCATTCCAAACTGTAGAGATTCACCGATTAACTGAATCCCAAGCCACAGCAATAGGTATTCATAGAGAACCCAGGATTATCAGTAATAAATTATTGTTTCTGACTATGTCAAGAAATGAAACCCCAGTGAAAATCCATCTGCATATTTTCAATGCAGTTGAATAAGGTTAATGTCAGAAAACTGAGTTCATACTCTTTGGTAGGAAGAATCAGAAAAAAGACTCTTATTTAAATAGAGAGAGTGTTATGGACCAGATCAAAACCCCTCAAAACATGTCAAGGAGATAGCTTAGACCCGACCATTGTCTTATTTTAAAGGCAAGTACCAAGCTTTGGGTTTCAAATGCAATTCCATTGGTCAAACTGTCAGGCTTAAAGCAAAAGACACTTTACTCAAACCGTTAAAATACAGCTTTCACAAACCCAACTGCTGCTGAATGCTAAACTAAAAACCCTCGCTCTGCAGGAACTTGGTCCCACATATTCGGGCAGCTTCTACTGTTCCAACTTAAAAAAAACCCAGGCGCCATAAACTGTTTACTTCATTGGCTTGAAGCATACCACCCAATATCTCTGTCTCAATATTTCTTCATCAAGAAACTCAGGACAAAATAAGCCTCTTAAAGCAATAGTATTGTCACAACAGAAACACAAAAAATGCAACATAGAGGTACCTAGGTGTTCTTATTCATGAAACACAAAAGGTTGACATGATATGCAGCAAGTAATTTAACAACAAATTGAATTTTGCCTTCGTTCAGCGTTTAAAAATAAGGAAGTCTTGTTACAACTGGGGTGATCTTATTGTAACATACAAGATTCTGAGACGGCTTAACAGGATAAATATTAAGATATTCCACTATTGGGGAATCTTAAACTAGGGGACGTAGTTACAGAATAAGGAGGCACTCATTTAAAATTGAGATGCAAAAGAATTTCTCCCAAAGGATAGTGAGTGTCTGGAGTATGCTAGACCACTGGAGTATTTATTAAACAAGGATGTATTAAATTTTAAACATTGGGGCATGTGGGGCTAACATGGAAGAGGAATTGAATACTGAGCAGATCAGCCACGATCTTGTTGAATGACAGGGCAATCTTAAGAGGACAAAACTGAAGGAGGTTGTAAGTATGGTAGGATTACCAAAAACGTGTTTGCCCAACAACTTCTCAAACCCCGCATCACTCCCAGCAGCATTGTCTAAAAAAGCATGTGTTGCCGTACAGTTCAACATGAGAGGAAAGCAACCCCGTGTCCCTGTTCTGTCTATCAGACCTCGGAAATCTCAACTGCAGAAACATTTTAAAGGTGGCCTATGATTATTTCCACTTCGCAAGGATAATTAAGATTAATTTGTGATGATCCAGTGAAGATTGCTTGTGACCAGAATTTCTAACCTACATAAGTGCACATTCAGAATGTCATGATTGCAGATATCTTTAAACTTGA
This sequence comes from Hemiscyllium ocellatum, assembly GCF_020745735.1. Taxonomy (NCBI): domain Eukaryota; kingdom Metazoa; phylum Chordata; class Chondrichthyes; order Orectolobiformes; family Hemiscylliidae; genus Hemiscyllium; species Hemiscyllium ocellatum. Next base: position 38,835,707 of record NC_083425.1, read on the forward strand.
ATCTCTGAGTGTCTAATTAATACAATTGCCCCTTCAATCACCTCATGGTACATAAAAGTTTTTCTTTACTTCATTCACAGGAAGCAAGCATCGCTGGCTAGGTCAGTCTTTATTGTTCATCCCTAATTGTCCAGAGGGCAGTCAAGAATCAACCACATTGCTGTGAGTCTAGAGTCACATATAGGCCAGACCAGGTAAGAATGGCAGTTTCCTTCCCTAAAGTACAACAGTGAACCAGATTGGTTTTCCCCTGACAATCAAGAATGGATTCACACTCATCATTAATCTCTTAATGCCAGATTTTTTTGAATTTAATTATACCATCTGCCATGGTGGGATTTGAACATTCTGGATTAACAGTCCAGCGATAATAACACTAGGCCATTGCAGTCCCTTACCCTTCCAGTTGATTAAACAGACAAAACAAAACAAACTTACTCTGTTTACTTTTGATGTGATGGCAATCATTTTTCATGTTTGTTGCACAGTTGAGAATCCGATCATAATGGAAGGCTTTCAACAACATGCTGGAGAGAGAGTTGCAGGTTCGGGCATCCCTCAAATGTCACTTTTTCTTCTGTGTTGCAGTCCCAGTCCATCCCATTATATTCAAGCTTCTCTGTGCTCCCACCCAACCTTTTCTCTTCACCTATTCATCTCCCCACTGTACCCCAAGATACAAGACGAGGGCTTAAGAAATACTCAACATTGTAATACACAGTGCCTCCATCAAGGACACACTAATGGCTGATGACCCCCTCCCAAAGTACCCCTTGTTGTATCGGATCATACCATTATTGGTCGAGTTGTTCCTCTTCATAGTGATTATTTCCTTAGCACCCCAGCATCCAATCTCCACACAGCTTCACCAATATAACACTAACTCCAGATAATCCCTTTTGATGTCAATGGACAACCACTTCAGCCCAGATAATGGCCCAGGCTCCAGAATGACTTGGAAGTATAGCCCCAAGTCCTGACAGACAAGCCCATTGACTGATCTCTGTGGAGCGTCCTGACTGATCGTGGTCCAATCCCGGAGTAGAAGGACATGGGTCTCCTGAACTGAGAAATGACAGTATTGTGGACTGATAATGGTGGTATCCCTGACTGAGCATGATGCCCCTTGATTGGACTAAGGACTACTTTGCTGAGACTTTCAGGCACAAACATTTCATTGAAGTACATGCAGTACCATTGCAGTGTATGCACAGAGCTATGCATTAACATATATCCACCTAGGTTGACTTTTCTGTGCTGGCAAACATGACAAGCTGTCTGATTTTCTGTATACACTAAAAGACGAATCAAGACGTGACTATTATGAGCCTAAATGGTCTGAATGAAACAGCAATGTGTTCAAAGCCAAGGCAGAGATGCTATGAGCATTTAAGTCAGCACAAAGTGCGTGAGTGCTGAGAAAGTAAGCCAAAAATCCTGTTCTGATGCATCAGGCGGGGGTGTGTCCTTATGGCCCTTTAGCAGCATTGTCAACTAACCACCGTTCTGGCCACCAGCTCCCCCTTGCCCTCCAACTTTGTTCCTGTTTTGATATTCATTGAAATTTTGGCTGATCTGCAATAAAATGAGACACCCATTATTGGCTAACATGCCCTAATATCTTTGGTTAGGAAAAGGTGACTTTCAGTTTTGAATTTAATGATTAATGCTAAATCAATTAACATTTGCTGAAAGAATGTTTCACAACTTTACTTCATGAAGAAATGTATGTTCTAATTCCACTCATGAAAGATCAGGCTTTGAATTGTAGAGTTTGCTCTCTAATTCTGAGTTCCCCTACTGGTGGAAATCATTTCTCTTGATCTACTGACATGTTGCCCTTTACTTGAAAGTCTTTGAACAAAATCATGCCTTAAATGTTCTAGGATTACAACCCTAGTTTGTGTAATCTCTCCTTTTACATTTTTGTACTTGAACTGTCTGGGTATTTATTTCATTCTTGTAAATTGACCTCAGAGGAAGTGCAAAGTCAATTTACCAGGTGGGAGGATGATAGTCAGGAGAGTGGGGAGCTATGGAATGAAGGGGGATGGGGGTTGGTGTTGCAATTTAACCCACTCCTAAATCCGCTAATAAAATCACATGAATGGTAAGCGACTCTGCGGAAATGAATGAGGGCAACAGACAATCAGGGTCTAGTTAGTAATAGCATCCTGAGATGACATGTGAAGGGGAATTTTAGACCGAAAAGACATTATTGAATAAAAAATATGCTACTTTTAAATTTGTTTCTCTCCTTCCCGAATAAAAGAAAGATACATATTGGAATGTTTATAAAAGAACAAAATCTTGAAACATTAGAACTGTATTCAATTTGCATTTGGAGTATAAAACAAAGTTGCAACAGTAAATCACATGATGTCAGTTTGAAAGAAATGTATTTATTTAATGAGGTCAAAAAGAAACTTATGCTCTGCACTATAAATGTCTCTGGATTTCATCATCAGATCTTGCTGTCTTCCTCTTTAGATTGTCAATGCTATTTGGCAAAAATCTGTTTACCAGATTCTGTACTGAGCCATGCCACATAATGCAGTTAACAAACCAATTCTCAATGTCACCAGTTCTGTTTGACACTGCAATCCTTTTAATTCACCAAAAAGAAGAAAGAAAAGTATTGCTCAAGTCAGTTTACATGATGAAAAAAACAGCATCAGATTCACCAGGGAAACCACCCCCATGGGCAGAGTTTTAATACAATGGCTGCTTCCTGGAATTGACATTGTCAAACTGTCAGAAGCATGGCTTACAAAAATGTAATGGTCCCTGTTAATCTATCACACCTTAAAGAACCAAAATGATGTATGCTTCCCTCTTGCCGATCCCCATTCTAAGAGAGTTCCATCAGGAGGATTAAATACTAAAAGTAGCAGGTAAAGTTTTGATTATCATCGATAGCACTAAGTGTAAGGCGTGCTATAAATTAATTGATCCCTTTTGCTTCTACCCTTCTCTCCACAGCTCAACGTCCTCTCCAAAAATCTAGCGGTTAATTCATTTAGCTTATTTATATTGGTATTCTATATTATTTATTTAATAATTTGTTAATCGAGTAAAGTAATTTTACATCTCTCAAAGTGTGTGGCAAAGTGGCTTAAATAGTTACACCATGAAGTACTTGGGTATTTTTCAGTAATACACAATACAGAGGGATCAACCTGATTGAAGAAACATTACAGTTGTTGCAATGGGTTCAAGTGATCAGTTAGTGAACAATAGCAATCGCTGCTGCTTCATCAAAATGTGATCACACAAATTTCCAAAAGACAATCTCATTGAATTAATTCTGTAACCAAGTCCAAATGCGAACAAATAGATTGAAATAGCGAGGAATTTAGAAAAGGATGCACTTAATGTAATATTGTATTTGGGAATGGAGAGTTAATGTCGCATCTCGGTGGTCCAACAGTCTTCCATGACATTTGCGAGGACACTGCTATTCCTGAGGAATACAGTTTGCGATCTGCGTTTAATAATGTTCAGGCAAAACTGAGTAGGTGGGACGCAAGGAGGCTTTATCAGCCACTTATTGGCCCTAGTGCTTTCCAGCAGTCAGCTTAAGGGAGTCATTGACCTGCCCAAGGAACAGGAAACATTAACTCAACCTCACGAGGAATACGTGACAAAACTCAAGATGTCCAATGATAAAGAAACGTGGGGAGCAAACTAAGAGCCGGTTCACATTTTATCAACACACAGTTGTAAGCTTCAATTAAATAGCTTTGAAAAGTGAGTTGTAAAAATAAATCTGATTCATCATTCACCATTTTTGGCTTTTAAATCACATCACCCTGGAATTTGCAATTTGTAATGGTGATACATCACACACCAACAGTTAGAACACCAGGTGTGCAGCTAAACCTTCTAAGTGAGTTTCAAAGTCATCAACAGACTTAAATTTCAAACATTGTTTTCTTTTCAAAACTTTTCTTCTAGACCTCTGCAAGAAAGACATAGAGCAGCATCCTGTAAAAAATGATCTCACCATGCTACAATTTTACAAGGGTTGCTGGATCTAACAAGCAAGGACAGTGATGAATGGATACCCATTACATCATTGCAATTAGAATATTAAAGTTACACCTACACAACATTAATTCTTGTCACCTTTGCTCTCTTTCTTCTAATTGCATGATTTATAAACTTACTTAGCAAAAGGAGTACTCACAGTTCCAATAGTATTGCCATTGGGAGGATGCATCGTTGTTTCAAGAAAATCTGAAATCCAAATCCATTGGTTATTGCAATTAACTCCTTTTGAGACTAATATAAATATTCTCCTCCATATGTGGATTATTTAGGTTGACATCACTCTTTAGTAGGTTGAACTTAAATATGCATAAAATCTACTCCTTCCACTTTGGTCTGCCTTAGAATCATAAGCCCTGTTGTGTGGAAACAGGCCCTTTGGCCCAAACTGACCCTCTGAAGAGTATCCCACCCAGATCCATTTCTCCACATTTACCCCTGACTCATGCACCTAACCTACACATCCCTAAACACTATGGGCAATTTAGCATGGCCAATTTACCTAACCTGCACATCTTTGGATTGTGGAAGGAAACCAGAGCACCCGGAGGAAGCCCACGCAGACACAGAGAGAATGTGCAAACTCCACGCAGATAGTTGTCCGAGATTGGAATCCAACCCGGGTCCCTGGCGCTGTGAGGCAGCAGTGCCAACCACTGAGCCACTGTGCCACCCAAATTACTTACTTGCATTAATTGAAGGTTGCAGGTGGATTAATATTTTTGTTTTATATAAATGAGACAGAATGAGGTGCATGGATTCCAATTACTTGAAGATCTTTGGTTAGTTTAATTGTGGCTAAACCATTAAATATCATAGAATAATCTTCAGACACAGCCTATGCCTCAAGTGCTACAGTGCAGAGAGCTTGCAGTCATCTGATGACACCTTAACATTTGGTTGACTTGCATATTGAGCTCTTAATGGAATATTGTGCTGAAGGTAATAACGTGACAGAAGGAGAGTGAGTGTAGATTTGGATCAAATATGTAATACAAATTAATGTTTTGGTTTGATTTTGCGGTCATTTGGAAATTGGGGTGGGGAGATGGCATAGTAGGAAAGTTACAAAAGCAGCCATAGATTAAAATGTCATCACTGCAACAGATGGAATTTACATTCAGTTCATGAAAAATCTGAAACTGAAAGCTAGTCCCAGTGACCTGATTCTATCATCAATTGTCAGAATGAACTTTAGGGAAAGAAATCTGTCTACTCGGTCTGACCATCATGTGACTTCACACAGCAATGTGACTCTTAACTGCCCTCTATGAAGCCACTCAGATAACTGCCCTTTAAAAAGCCACTCAGTTTATGGACAATTAGGGATGGGCAACAAATACCTGCCTGATCTGTGACGCTGCAGTGACCCAGCAAAGAAAAAGCTCTCCCTGGCAGTGTTAGTGTATTCAATGGAACATGATCTCCATCCAATACCTGGCAATAAATAAGAGAATATGAATAAAAATTGAAATCAGAAACAAAAGCAGAAATTGCTGGAAAGGCTAAGCAAGTCTGACAGCATCTGCAGAGAGAAATCAGAATTGATAAATGTCCATCTCTTTCCTTTTTAAGCTTTATGCCCTAAATGAAATCAGTACCACAAATACTTCTTACAGGGCAGACATCGCTGCGGGGTATCATGACTTCACCCAAAGGTTAGAATTTGGCAAAATCTACAACTGATTATCATAAGCAAGTGCAATCTACTCCACTATTTTCCATACTCAACACCTGTCACAGCTGAGATTGTAACACTGTGTACTCTTTTGTCAGCAGTAGATTGAAGATACGCCCTAAAAGGTTTCACTCTCGCAAAATAGATGTATTAGCATGCCGTCCACAAGTAGTAGAACCAAATAACAGCACTACGTGTTCACTAGAACGATTGCTACCCAGGAAAGGTAAACCGGGAAGCACTATACTCATACTAATGAGGCTTGGAAGCTGCTAAGGTCAACCCTCTGTGAAGCCGTAGAAGCATCGATTGGTCAAGGCTAAATATGCAATGAGGACTGGCTTGAGACCTGCTCAACTGAGATGACATCTGTGAAGTGAAGAGCAAAACATGCTCGGTATAAACCCAACAGCTGAAACACTGCACGTCTTGAAACTAGACACGTTAGCAGTGCAAAAGGTATCATACAAATAAATATTGGATCAATATATGTCAAGAGATCCAAATGGTCATTGAGATTGAAAATCCTATGAACTATTTGTGAAGGGATTGTGAGAATACTTTGCGCACCATCATCAAAATTGTTCCTCTGAAGTCAACAGACAGTGAGGTTAGTCACCAACACTGACATAGAACTGAACATGACTCTAAGCCATACTCTGTGAGATGGACATCTCCATGTCTGTAGCAGCCTCCTCTCAGGGATGAGTTTGGTGATGGACTCCTGCTGCTCAAAGTCGAGAATACCACACGCTGCCTAGCAAACAGAAATTAATGTCAGTTAAAATGCTCAAGCGCAAGAAGTCTCATCTGTTTTGATAGCTCTGTCATCTTTCCCACCTCTGCTGGAAAGTAGATTTGAAACCTGTATACAGGCTGTACCTGGAGGCACAGTGTTATCCCCATGCCAGCAGACCTGTTATGAATGTGATCTTCTCCATACACCAGCTACAAGTGGAATGTGGGAAACAGGGTCTTAACTTTCATAGATCCCACTAAGGCATGCAACACTGTCAGCAGAAGCTGTGTGTACTGGATTTTGAGAAAAATCAGGTGTCTGCCAAAGCTCCTTATTCTCCATCAATGACAGCATGCAGTGTACTGGACATTTTGATGGCTCCATACCTGAGACGTGTAGATTGAAAAACAGAGTGAAGCAGGCTGTGTCCTAATCCCCATGCTGTTTGCCATGCCATCTTCTTTGCCATGCTTCTCTTTCCCTGCAAATATGGATGTAATCTACATGTATGCTGGGTCAGACGTGAGCTGTACAATTTACCAAGTCTGAAAGCAAAGGCAAAACACATCATATATTGATCAGAGAACTCCTCTGTGCTAATGATATTGAACTAATGATCCAAACAGCAACTCAGCTGCAAAACCCAACATCCCCATTATCGTCAAGACCCAACTGAAGTCTTGCTTCAACTCATTGGCAGCAGAAACCATTATCCATTTCTTTATTACCTCAAGACTTGACTGCCATCCAGCCTCTACATCTACATGCTATAAACTTAAGGTCATCCAAAACTCATTTCTTAACCTGTACCAAGTTTTATTCACCCTGTTCTTGTTGACCTGCACTGTCCCATGATTAAACAATGCTCTGATTTTAGAAATTTCATATTTGTTTGAGTCATAGAATCACTACAGTGTGAAAGCAGGTCCTTCTGCCCAACAAGTCTACATCAACCCTCCGAATAGTATCCCACCCAAACCCATTCCCCTACATTTACCTCTAACCGATACATCCCTGAACACTATGGGCAATTTAGGATGGCCAATTCACCTTAACTGCACATCTTTCGATTGTGGGAGAAAACCAGAGCACCTGGAGGAAACCCATGCAGACACGGGGAGAATGTGCAAACTCCACACAGACAGTTGCCCGAGGCTGGAATTGAACCCAGGCCTCTGGTGTTGTGAGGCAGCAGTGCTAACCACTGAGCCACTGTGCCACCCCATTTTGTCCATTGAATTGTCACAAATCAGCCAGTACCTTTTTGCATTTACTTATGGCAGCTGCTAATATACATGGACATGGCTTCCCCAAGGGCACATGGAGAGCTCCACTGTATATGCCTGTGCGGTACACCAGACCCTGAGAGCCCTCCACCTGCCATATAAAAGCACCTTGGTTCACTATGCGGATGATTTATTAGTGGCCTTCGATTCACCTGATATCTACATGCACGACACTGTCGCATTGCATTGCTGTCTGGTTCAGGATGGACATAAAGTCTCCGTTGAAAAGATGCAACTCTTCCAAATGACAGTACAATATTTGGGTTATGAACTTTTGCACGGTCTCACAGCACTGTCTCAGGATCACATCGCAGCTAACACTAACCTCTCTTCTCCCACTAATTGGAAGTATGTGGAAGCTTTGGAGACTGTTCGGAGGAGATTTAGCAGGATGTTTCCTGGTCTGGAGGGAAGGGCTTATGAGGAAAGGCTAAGGGACTTGAGGCTGTTTTCCATAGAGAGAAGAAGATTGAGAGGTGACTTAATTGAGACATGTAAGATAATCAGAGAGTTAGATAGAGTGGACAGTGGAGCCTTTGTCCTCAGATGGTGATGGCTAGCACGAGGGGGCATAGCTTTAAATTGAGGGGTGATAGAGGACAGATGTCAGAGGTAGTTTCTTTACTCAGAGAGCCGTAGGGATGTGGAATGCACTGCCTGCAACAGTAGTACACTTGCCAAGTTTAAGGGCATTTAAATGGTCATTGGATAAACATATGAATGAAAAATGAATAGTGTAGAATAGATAGGCTTCAGATTGGTTCCACAGGTTGGTGCAATATCGAGAGCTGAAGGGCCTGTACTGTGCTGTAATGTTCTATGTTACACAAACTGAGGTTTTGTCCTTTTGGGCACTGTGAATTACTGCAGATATTAGATACCAAACTATCAAGTTATTGATGTGCCTCTCTGCCAGGTATCCTCACCAAATCAGCCAATCCAGGTGAACTGGACTCCTGAAATGGAACAAGCCTTGGAGGAACTTAAACAGTGCTTAACCTTAGCACCTGCTCTGAGCATCCCTCGCTACACACAGCCTTTTCAGGTTTATGTTAATGAAAAGGAGGGATCTGCATCCAGCATTTTAACACAAATGCATGGGAATCTCTGGCATCCTGTAGCCTTTTATTCTGTATAGTTCCCACCTATTGTAAGGGGAATGCTGACCTGTTTATGAGCTGTGGCAGCTGCTCCTGTAATGGTAGAAAAGTCCACCCCTCATTATCCTTGTACAGTTTTCGTTCCTCATTCAGTTTTCCTGCTATTTAATTCCACAGCGACTCAGCTTGTTACGGAATCAAGGAGAACTGGCTATGAAGTCGTCCTACTTTCTTGTGCTAATCTTACGCCTCAGCACCCCAGCTGTAAACCCTGCCACCCTCCTTCCTGTTATACAGGATTCCCCAGCAGAGGACCATGACTGTCTGCATATAGTCCAAGAGATTGTCACCCCATGCCCCGACCTCTCTGAAACTCTGTTAGAGAACCCAGACATGATCTTTTCACAGACAGCTCCTTTTTCAGCCCTCAGATCACTCATGCTAGCTGGCCACGTGATATGCACACCTTTTGAAACCCTTGAATCCACTGAGCTCCCGGAAGGGACTTCTGCACAAGCAACCAAATTGTTTGCCCTTACCGGAGCCTGTATCCTTGCTGACAAAAGGTCTGTTAACATTTACACTGACTCCAAACAGGCCTTTGGACTGGCACATGATTTTGGAACCTTGTGGAAACAGAGGATTTGTTACCTCTTTTGGAAGGCCCTTGCAGCATGCCTTGTTTATCAACAATTTTTTACAGGCTGTTACGCTCCCCTCCGCCATAGCTGTGATAAAGTGCACCGCCCATGCCATCACTGACAACTCAATCGCCTGAGGAAATGCTTGCACTGACCAAGCTGCTAGACAAGCAGCATTAGCTCCCACTGTATGGGTACTACAAGTTCCAAAGGCAGAGGGAGCAACAAAGATCTTTAGATCTAGTAGAGGGGATACGGACAGCACAGCAACATGCCTCACAAGGGACCTGCATAGGAGCTAAGGAATCCTCTTTAGGGCTAATGGTGACCTTGACGGAAACTTCATTTGCCCTAAAGCCTACTTGCATGTTCTTGTACTGGCCACCCATGCAGGAAAAGCAGGGATGATCCATGTAGTATTACAAATTTGGTACACACTGGGTTGTGCAGCAGCAGCAGCACAAGCACAAGTATCAAAGTGTCTAATAAGTCTAAAATAATAATGCTAACCCTTTAGCCAAGTATGATCATCCCAGATGGATCCTTTAATCATTTACAGATGGATTTTGTTCAAAAGCCCTAAGCAGGGTTTTTAAGCACATGTTGGTAATTGTCGACATGTTTTCTAAACAGGCAGGAGCCTTCTCAACCAGGAAAGACAATGCTAGAACAGTGGCCAAATCCCTCATGAAGGATGCAATCCCGAGGTTTGGAATTCCAGGCAGCATTTATAGTGACAGAGGCACTCACTTTACCACAGCAGTCACAGACAATGTTAGTAAAGCACTAGGCATTGTGTGGAGATACCATATTCTCTATCAGCCCCGGTCCTCAGGTATGGTGGAACGGATGAATGGTACCCTTAAAACCACCTTGACAAAGATCATACAGGACATGGGCCTGCCTTGGCAGAAGCTCTACCCTTTGCCCTGTATACCATAAGAAACCAGGTCAACAGAACCATAGGACTTACCCAATTTGAGGTCCTGATGGGAAGAGCAATGAACACGTGGGCAAGACCTCCTAAATTTCCTGTGGATACGGCATTACTCTTGACACAGAAAGCTCTTCTAGATTATGTCAAAACATTCTGTAAAGATGATTACCCGTAACCATGATCAGGTAAAGGAGGCCATTCCAGCACCTAATGATGATTCAATGCATTTCTTTTAACCTGGGGACTATGTCATGAAAAAAATCATTGGAAAATAATTCTCTTTTGCTGAGGTGGAAAGGCCTGTAGCTTGTCCTCCTGGTAATCCGGACTACAGTCAAGGTTGAGGAAAGATCTGAGTGGACGCACGGAAACTGCTGCAAGAGAGTGCCATCCCCGGAGAGATGCAAGCAGAAAACGCCAGCGACATCAGCTCTCCCACCAGTCACAATATGTGGAGACTGATTGCCATTTTGGTCTCTGTGCTCCTCATTGCCTTGTTCATTCTGGCTGGGCAAGAGGGGAACAGGGAGGATGGGATGATGAACTCTGTCACAAGGGAGTTGCATGTTAACACTTTTCTTTACAGGACTTACATTTATGCTCGAAAGGTTAACCACTCTAGCTACTGGGTGTGTGCCCATATCCTCACACACTCTTAAGAGAGGAATCCCCCTGAGACCCATTCCATATAATGAATCCAAGACATCTGAATTGTGGTTGGAACAAAACAGGTCCTCCAATATGTCCACCTGTTGGGAGGTGGGGGGTGGGGGGATGGGGGGAGGGGTGGTGGGTGGGTAGGTTTAACTGGGAGTCTCACGTCTCTTTAATGTGAGGCCCTGATGGGACCGATTATTCCACTAATGATAAGTACATTTGCGACTCCGCAGGTTATACGATGGAAAAGTATAAGGGTTGGCTCCAGCCTGACTACATCCCTGCTCTGTTCCTTACTAATACCACAGGAAAGAACACAGTCATGGGAACCATCTGCTTAAAAGCAACTGCACATCAGGGTGGAATGCTGGAACCAGTAAATGTATCCATTTCCTGCTCCTTACCCCAACTGCATGTCAAGTTGGGAGTATCCTGAACCTTCAAGTTCCCAACAATTCTACTACCAATCCAAGTTCACAACTCTTTGAATGGAACTCAGACCAATTACTTGAGAACTTATAATGGCACCTATTTTCATTTGCGGCCACAAAGCCTACCCTGGCTGCCACTCTCCTGGACTGGTAGTTGCTATCTAGGGTATGTGGTCCCCCTTTATCTACCACTCGCACTCCTCTCCTTGGCCTTGCACCAAGAGAGCTATAGCTGACACTCAGCAGTTCTTAGCAATTCTCTTCCCCTCTAATGAGTTCATGGGTTATGTAGGAAAGTAGAATTTCTCATAGCTAAGGCCACCCAGGGCAAAGGGGCCAAGCCATGGTGAAAGCATCACCATGACTGAGTCCAAAGTGGCTGCAAACAGGAGTTGCAATGAAGGTCAGAAAATTGGCCTCAACTCTTGAGGAAACAACACAGTGAACAACATGGTGGCAGTCCTTGGCCAACTTAGTACGGAGGTGGTCGCCATTTGCAGAGTTGCTCTACAAAGCAAATTGGCCTTAGCTGAGCTACCAGCCAAGAAAGGCATCACGTGCCCTCATTGGCACCGAATGTTGCACCTATGTTCCCGACTCCAGTGAGAACATTACCAAATCTGCCGGTCATATTCAGAAGACTGCCTCCTAGCTCCATGACACTAGCTCCCCTTGGGATCTATGGAGCTGGAAGGGTGGATGGTTCAGTCCCTTAGGGCTTTGTTACACTTGTTGTCATTTGCGTTGTCATTTCAGTTCTTATCATCTGCCTTAAGCAGTATTGCACACGCTTTGGCTTGCTATTACTACCTTCAGTCCCATTAACTTCCCAGTTGGCCAAGATTCCCCTTGCAGAAATCCCTTACCCGAATATCAAGGAGTACCCCTTTAGTTCTGAGCCTCCACCACCGGATAATCCCCCAGACTCCGGTTACATTCCGCCTTTTGCAGGTAATCCTGACCAGCTGCTTTGATCTTATGATCAAAAAGAGGGGGACTGCGGAAGCTGTTTTTGCAGGACAGCCTTGGTACAGCCACTTTGGAGTCAGTCGTGGTGCTGCTTTTGCCCCTTTGCCCTGGATGGCTTTAGCTGTGAGAAATACTGTTTTTTCTACATAACTCATGAACTATTTATCTGAAGACATCTGCTAATCAGCGTGCGAATGATGTGTGCATTGATTCAAGGTCTAAGAACAATAACTCATTAATGTATAGTCTTGGCAAGACTTCAACTCTGCCTGGCGAATGTTCACATAGGCCATCTAGTGACTATTTTATGGTTCTGACTGAGCAATTGTTTGCTTGGACTATATAAATCCGCGGCGATCTGGAGTGCTTTGGAGTTGCACCAATCTGTTCTAAAGAAAGGTGTGCTCCCCATGATATCTTTCGACATTGATAGGAATTGTAAAGATGGTGTCATTTTGTTTCCTGTAGTCTTCTTACTATGGACTGAAATTATGCTTTTAAAGCTAATAATTGTGGAAGGTCTTGCTGGGTTTTTAGAAACAAGCTACTGTACACTTTGTTTTCATGTTCACACTGTTAGATTTGCTTCAAGCAGTAGAGAACGTTTTCTATAGTTTTCTATAAATTTCAACAGTTTTCTGTAAACTTTGTCAGTTTTCATAGAGAAAGGAATGGAACATGAATCCAAGGATGAATTTTTACAGTAATTAAAGCCATACCCACAATATTATGTCAAATTTTGGGCCCCATATATAAAGAGGAAAATTTTTGTGTTTGAGGAACGACCGGAGGAATGTTTTTGAGGCACTGCAAAGTCTGATCATTGACTATAGAAAGAAAAGAGGAGAGCACACCTCCATCTACACCAATGGAGCTGAGGTTGAGAGGGTGAAGAGCACCATGTTCCTGGGAGTGATGATAACTGACAATCTGTCCTGGACTTCCCATGTAGATTTGATGGTCAAGGAGGTACAACAACGCCTCTTCTTCCTCAAGCGGCACAGGAAATTCAGCATGTCCATAAGGACCCCCACCAACTTTTACAGATGCACCATAGAAAATGTACTGTGTGGGTGAATAACAGCCTGGTACAGCAATTACTGCTCAATCACTCTACTCTCCATCATCAGTAAAGTGATGGAAGGAGTCATCAACAGCGCTATCAAGCAGCACCTGCTCAGCAACAACCTGCTCAGTGATGGCCAGTTTGGGTTTCACCTAGGTCACTCAGTGCCTGATCTTATTACAGCCTTAGTTCAAACATGGACAAAAGGGAATGTAAATTAGCTCATTGAGCTGGAAGGTTCGTTTTCAGATGTTTTGTCTCCGTACTAGATAAAATAATTAGTGAGAGTGTCCAGTGAAGTGCTGGAGGTATGTCCTGCCTCTCTATTTATAAATCTTGGTTTCTTAAGTTCGGTGATGTCATTTCGGAATCTTTTTTCAAGGAAAACTAGATGGGATCTAAGTCAATTTGTTTATTGATGGAGTTCTGGTTAGAATACCATGCCTCTAAGAATTCTCGTGCGTGTCTTTATTTCATTTGTCCTAGGATGTGTGTGTTATCCCAGTCAAAGTGGTGTCCTCTGTCTGTATGTACGGAAACTACTGATAGTGGGTCATGTCTTTTGGTGGCTGGTTGATGTTTGTGTATCCTGATAGGTAAAAGAGCTGAATTCCAGAGGTGAGGTGAGCGTGACAGCCCTTGACATCAAGGCCACATTTGACCAAGTATGGCATCAAGGAGCCCTGGCAAAACTGGAATCAATGGGTATTGAGGCAAACATTCCACTGGTTAGAGTCACACATGGCACAAAGGAAGATGGTTGTGGTTGTGAAGGATCAGTCATCTCAGCTCCAGGATATCTCTGCAGGAGTCCCTCAGGTTAGTGTCCAAGGTCCAACGATCTTCAGGTGCTTCATCAATGACATTCCCTCTGTCATCAGGTCAGAAGTCAGAATATTTGCCGATGATTGAACAGTGCTCAGCACCATTCATTACTCCTCAGATACCAAAGCAGTCTGTGCTCAAATGTAACAGATCTGGATAATATCCAGGCTTGGGCTGACAAGTGGCAAGTAACATTCGCTCCACACAATGCCAGACAATGACAATCACCAATAACAGACAATCTAACCACCACCCCTTGACATTCAACACTATTACCATCACTGAATCCCTCATTGTCAACATCCTTGGGGTACCATTGACCAGAAGCTCAACTGGACTCACCACATAAACATAGTACATACAAGAGCAGGTCAGAGACTAGGGATACTGTAGCAAGTAACTCATCTCCTGACACCCCCAAGGGCTCAAGTCAGGAGTGTGACAGAATACTCCCAACTTGCCTGGATTTGTGCAGCTCCAACAATACTCAAGAAGCTTGACACCATCCAGGTCAAAGCAACTCGCTAAATTGGCACCACATCTACAAACATTCAATCTCTCCACCACTGACGCTCAGTAGCAGTAATGTGTACTATCTACAAGATGCACTGCAGAAATTCACCAAAGATCCTTAGGCAGCACCTTTCAAACCTACGGCCACTCAAATCTAAAAGGACAAGGGCAGCAGGTACTTGGGAACCTGCAAGTTCCCCTCCAAGCCACTCACCACCCTGACATGGAAATATACCACTGTTCCTTCACAGTCATTGGGTCAAAATCCTGGAATTCCCTTCCTACCGGCATTGTGGGTCAACCCACAGCAAGTGGACTGCAGTGATTCAAGAAGGCAGCTCGCCCCACCTTCTCAAGGGCAAATAAGGATTGGCTATCAATGCTGGCCAACCAGTGACACACAAGTCCTATAATGAATAAAAAAAATTTCGGTAACTGAGCCTTGAGCTATTAAGAACCTAAACTCTGGAATACATTCCCCAAACCTCTCCAACATGCTTTCCTCCTTTAAGGCACTTTTCAAAAGTCTACTTCTTTGACTAAGCTTTTAGACATCAGCCTTAAAACCTTCCACGAGTCATAGCTTGTTCTATAAAACTCAAGAAGTGCCTTGTATTTTATTGTTTAAAAAAATTCCAAGTTGTTAATGTTTTTCAAAGTCAGTCTGTTTTACTTGGTGTAAATCATTTCATTTATCTACCCTTTCCAATTGCCACCATATATCTATGACATACAGTCATGAAGTCATACAGCATGGAAACAGACCCTTCGGTCCAACCAGTCCATGGTGAACATAATCCCAAACTAAACTAGTCCCACCTGCCTGCTCCTGGCTTATATCTTTTTAACCCTTTCCTATTCATGTACTTTTCAACATTGTAATTGACCCGCATCCACCATTTCCTCAGAAAGTTCATTTCATGTACACACTACTCTCTGTGTAAAAATGAATTGCCCCCATGTCTTTTTTAAAAAATTTCTCTCTTCTCACCTTAAAAATGTGCCGCCAGTCTTCAAATCCTCCATACTAAGGAAAAGACACCTACTATTAACTTTATCCATACCTGTCATGAATTTATAAATCTCTATAAGGTCACATCTCAACCTCCTACACTCCAGTGAAAAAAAAACAGCCTTTCTTTATAACTCAAACTCTCCATCCCCAGTAACATGTTGCAGCTTGTAACAAAAGGTGGAAGTAGAGACTGGCTTACTGCATTGATCAAGTCCTGTTATGACCTATTCTCTCACAGAAAGACCGTTTTATCTACTTGTTCCGACCATTGTTCCCCACAATATTCCAGTTGTCCCTGAAGGATTGGCAGCAGAACTAATAAAAAATTATTTAAAGGAAAATGATTAGGTCATTAGTATTAACTTGAAATAGGTCAAGTGGTCAGGAAAATATTTTATTATTGATTTTAAAATTATGTTTTTTAATGAGGGATTCCTAAGAGGATACATCTCTGTTATACCAGGCAAATCCACTTTTCTCCTTAATGCCTCTGGATGTTCATTAAAAATTCAGTGCAGGTTATTAACTTGGTGATGTGTAACACTGAATTTAATTGCTTCAAACAGCTTGAAGCACTGTGAGGAAGGTGAAGTTGATGTACTTGGTAACGCTTGAAATTACGAACATGATTCTGCCGCTAGTGTTGACCATGTTATAGAGTGTCCCAACAATGCATTAAAACAGAGGATAAACCAGAAGGTTGTTGTTATTGATAGTTACTTAACACTGACAGGCAAAAATAGCTTATTTTAGAAGTAAATATCATAGAATCCTATTCAGCCTTTCAAGTCTGGACCAACCCTCCAAAGAGCAACCAGCCAAACCCAGCCCCTCTACCCCAATCCTGTAACTCTGTATTTACCATGGCTAATCCACCTAGCCTATACATCCCTAGATACTATGGGGCAATTTGGCATGGCCAATCCACCTAATCAGCATTCCTTTGGACTGTGGAAGGAGGCCAGAATACCCAGCAAAAATCCACACTGACATGGGAAGAATGTGTAAACTCCACACAGACAACCACCTGAGGCTAGAATTGAACACAGTCCCTGGTGCTGTGAGGCAGTAGTGCTAATCGTTAGGCCACCGTGGTAGACAAACATGGAAGGCTGAGGTTCAGGAGGAGTGGTGGCTGAGAGATAAAATTCACCAGGAACAGTATGAATGTTACAGGAAACTCAACTGAGTAACAGTTGTCCAGAAACAAATTTGATTAGATTAGATTTACAGTGTGGAAACAGGCCCTTCGGCCCAACAAGTCCACACCAACCCGCCGAAGCGCAACCCACCCATACCCCTACATTTACCCCTTACCTAACACTATGGGCAATTTAGCTTGGCCAATTCACCTGACCCGCACATCTTTTGTTATGTTTTCTGTGAACCATTTAAAGTCAAGATGGTCAACTTTTTCATCAGAGACTGACGTGAATTATGGTTTTAAAGCAGCCTAATTGAAAACTTCACCGTTCTGAAAAACAGTCCTTTTAAGAAATGAGTTATTAATATCCTACAAGTGATGGCTTTATCACGCACCATACCTCCCAAAAAAGACATCACCGTGATGCATTTAGCACTTATTATCGATGATAGAAAACAAATGACTGCCCTTAATAGGGTGTTGTGTATCTGGAAAGAGACATCAATTATGCTTTCAGAGCATCTTGACCTCCTGACTTCCACCTGCCCAGCTCAGATCTAAGTGGTTACATGCCTCCGCTAATCTCCTAACCTGACATTTAATAAATGTTATGAATAAAGAATACCACATTCCTTCCTGGACTGGAGTGTACCTCATCATGTATCCTGCTCCCTTTTTTTTTGATGTTCGCTAAGAGGAGGTTCAGAATGTATTCACCAAAATGCAGTTGGATATTTCACAATACAAATCCCTTCAATCCAACCTCATGTGAACTTCTGCCTGAGGCACAAGGTGTAGCTATGGATCTGTCAGTATTAAGAAATCATGAGAAAAAAATAACTAAAACTTCAAAGACAGATTGATATTCATGCAATGTTTTAAATGAAGTCATGCATTCTGGAGTACTTTAGCAGCAAGACCATGGCATGAAAGTAGACATATATTGATTAATATGGTACTTTGATGCCTAAAGTCAGCAGGCGGGGCAGAGGGTTTAGATCTCAAAAGACTATAAATGGGAAAAAAATACATTACAAAGTTCTATGGGCATCATTCAGTACCTGTGACATGTTTCACATGGTGGATGGCAGTTACATTGTGAATCAAGTTTCATATTCCATTTAATAACCAAAATTAAGTTTAAAAAGTTCTTTACTAACTGCATGCTTTTTAATCAAGTCAGAAAGGTAATAATTCTTATTTAATGAAGCATAATAGTTTAAAATCAAAGTGAACAGAGATAAAGTTACAGAAACGTTTCTCCTGGGACCTTTCACAACCTCATTCTGTAGCCATCAGAGAAATAATTGGACATTTGCCACTTTCTAACTTTCTGTCATTTTAATTTCATTTTGTTCTGTCAAATCGAGAGTAATAGATACCTGGGAGTAATATCATCAAGGCCTTTGTAACAGTCATCTGATCCCCAGGATGAGATTTCTGCTTTGAAATCACTCCAGGGCAACTTTTCTTTTAATATCATTTAAGCTGTGAAATTCCTGCAGCTAACGTGGCGCTGTTTTGAACTGATGTGTCTTTTTTAAAAGACAACAGCAGGTACTGAAGCTCTGAATCCTTGTTTTTATGTTTCTATCCATTATTATTATTAATCAGTGATTGATTTCTGGGGAATAATACCACTTATATATTGCATTCTCAAATAAAAGTACATTTTGCATTTAACAGCGAGAAGTAAAAGAATCACTATATAGTTTCCATTCTCTTTTAAATTAATTGTTATGGTTCATCAAATAAGCATTGCTGCCTTGATCAGGAGCTAAGTAGCATTTAAGGAGCCCTTTGAACATAATTTGGAGCATTATGTGGACGTTGAAACATGACTCACAATGTAACTACCTTCCAATACATGTAATAAGTATTGAGAGATGCCATTTGAACTTCTCACCTTCATTTCCCAATGCTGTATATCATTTCCCAGCCCTGTTTCAAGCCTGTACTAGTGAGACTCTTGAGCCAGATGCTGCTTGAGTGCCTGAAGTATTTCCCTTAATTTTAGACTAAATTCTTTCATGCAATTTCGCTATGAAAGGTAGAAAAATGTAGAAGACTCCAAGCGTTGAAAACTCTGCCATACTGGAGAGTGAGGAGGGAGAGAGTAGGGAGTGGATGGAGTTTGCAGTTTTCCTCCCATCCCCAGTACAACTAAAATTCCAACATTACCCAATACTCCTGCCCTGTCACTAATGTTGTTGGGCAATAAATTAAGAGTGTTTCAGTGGCGTTCCAAGGTTCAAATGGGCTACAAGTACTAATTGATTGCCAAGTTGTTACAATTGAGCTTAATACACCATGTTATTGAAATTAGACACATTCCATCTTGAACTTTGAACTTTTGTTGCTGGAAGCACCATCTTTGAATCTGATTAGCCATTGCCTGATACCATTTGTCTTATTCTTAAAATCCCACTTTCATGTTTTGAGTATGATAAGGAGATAGAAGAAGCCCAGAGGGGGGATGTCTGATTGAAAAACAATCATGTATATTGGGATAAATCTACAGACTCTTCAAGACATTGCTGGGGAATTAAACTACAGCCAGTCAATCTACAGCTTACCATTACACTATGCTCGTAACTGACACCTGGTTTGGATAGTTGGTGGGTTTGTCAAGCTTCCTTTGCAAGAGTGGGGAGGTTTAATGCAGTTTTATTGATTGACAGAATTCTCCAGTCAACAGGCCAACAGCAGGAACCTTACCACCATAAATACCGGAAGAAACATCAAAGCAGCGCTTCACAGGAGGCTCCAATAGCACTGATGATGTTCCCTAGCCAGGGAACGAAACGTTTGCAGCAAAAACTTCCAGCTCGGTGAACAGAACCACAACAGGAACCTTTCCCCCATAGCATTGCATGATCCCATGACCGTTATCAACAGAAATTTTATCTGTTAAGATGGAAAGACCTGTAATGTAACTGCTATGACAACCTGTCAGAATCCTGAAACACTACAAGAATTTTTAACCCATTCTTCCAAAATATATATTTTTAAAAGAAGGCTGATGCAGTTAGAAGTGCAATTAAATTAAGTGTCTGTTTATAAAGAGAGAGACTGATGGAATGTTACACCTAAAGTGTCAAAGAAATTTCAAACAGACTGATCTTTAATATCTTGTAATTATAAAGGTAACAAGAGGTGATGAGTCCATGCTCAGCAGAAAATCATCCTTTATGGATTTTGACCCAAACTGCAGATACATTTTGTGATTTTTCTCTTTGAAGAATATACAAAGACAAGGATTGAAAAGCCAATTTGAAATCTGCTAGAGTCTAATGAGTCTCAACACTCTCATGCATACCACTCTGCATTTAGTGTTAGCATGCTGTGAATGTTATAGTCAAAGAACTATTCTCTAATTGCAAGCAAAAGGAAGCTCTCTCTCATTCAGTGCTACAAGCCAATTAAAAAATGGAATCAGGGCAAAGGAATGTCCATCAAACATAACCAGAAATCAACTGCCAATGTCAACGCTTCTGATACATCCCAATAATATCCACATCATATATGCTCTTCACGAGCAATTCAAAGATTGATCCACATTACTTTTTCTACACGTTCTTATTTCCAATCTGTGTGATTTTGTCTTGTGTTACTATGTCTCCTCAAATTCAATAATACCTTAACAATATCTACTTAAAGTTGCTTCCTTTAAAACATAAGCTTATTTGAGTCTGGGAGAAAGGTATTCACAATGAAAGAAAATCTTTTTGAATTAACCATGTTGGAAACAAATGAGGGGGTGAGTGAATTAAGAAAGGGAACCAGTTCCCCCCTCCTCATCAGGGAGTTTAAAGCTTTTTAAGATAATGCCTCCTAACAAAATTCGCCATTGTAATTTCTGGGTCCCCACTTCACATCTACATTATAACCTCTTATTTTGCAAAGGCACTGCCTTAGGATTAGGAGGCTTTGGTGGTTGAGGTGTCTAAAGTGAACTTCAACTCAGGTAAGGATAATGGCTGCAGTTCCTCAGTTATGGACTGTTCACAGAGGGCAGTAGTGTTGAGAACCCACCTGTAACAGTGTCTCTGGTTAGAATCAGGCATATTGAACTGATTTTAGGAGAATTTTGCACTCAGAATATAGTCATGTCAAGATATCTGTGCTAAATTTGCTAAAGTATCAAGGCTCATCCTCTACTTGCATTAAGAATGTGGCAAACATCATGGTCACAAAGTTAAAAATCACACAACACCAGGTTATAGTCCAACAGGTTTAATTGGAAGCACACTAGCTTTCAGAGCAATGACGGATATGGATAAATACATGAAAGTTTTTGATACTTACTGTCTTTAATTTCTGACAGGCTAGGAAGACCTGTTTGTTTAGTGTATGGATTCTTCTGAGGATGGACTGTATGTTTAGTGTATGGATTCTTCCATCACAAATTTACCTGCACCTCCACACACATCATTTACTGCATCCGCTGCATCCGATGCGGCGTCCTCTACATTGGGGAGACAGGCTACCTACTTGCGGAACGTTTCAGAGAACACCTCTGGGACACCCAACCAACCAACCCAACCGCCCTGTGGCTGAACACTTTAACTTCCCCTCCCACTCTGCCAAGGACATGCAGGTCCTTGGCCTCCTCCATCGCCAGACCATGGCAACACGACGCCTAGAGGAAGAGCGCCTCATCTTCCGCCTAGGAACCCTCCAACCACAAGGGATGAATGCAGATTTCTCCAGCTTCCTCATTTCCCTTCCCCCCACCTTATCTCAGACCCAATCCTCGGACTCAGCACCGCCTTCTTGACCTGCAATCTTCTTCCCGACCTCTCCGCCCCACCCCCTTTCTGGCCTATCACCCTCACCTTAATCTCCTTCCACCTATCGCATTCCCTATGCCCCTCCCCCAAGTCCCTCCTCCCTACCTTTTATCTTAGCCTGCTCGACACACCTTCCTTGATTGAAGTACCACTAACATTGAAATCCCTCAGCATACAGTTTTTATATGACTTACATGGTGGATCAATGGTTAGCACTGTTGCCTGACAGCATCACGGATCCAGATTTAATTCCATGCTCAGGTGACTGCCTGTGTGGAGTTTTCACATTCTCCTTATGTCTGTGTGGGTTTCCTTCTACAATCCAAAGATGTGCATCTCGGGTGGATTGGCAATGCTAAATTGCCCGTAGTATCCAGGGATGTATAAGCTAGGTGGATTAGCCCTGGGAAAGGCAGGGTTACAAGGATGGGGTGGGTCTGGTTGGGATGCTGTTTGGAGAGTCAGTGTGGACTTGATGGGCCAAATGGCCTGCTTCCACACTGTAAGGATTCTATTATTCTCAAAAGCTTTGGCAATATTTTTATATGCATGTATCTTTCTTCATAATTAGCATTTTGGCAATCAATTATGGTCAGATGGATTAATAAAGCAACAAGAGGTAGAATAGGGCAGTAATGGGAGGACAAGAAGCAGATTTGAATATATCTATTCAGCCATGCAATAAGCCAACAAACACAGCAATAAGAATTTTGCAGTTAATCTCTTCAGAATGAAAACAAAGGAGTTGCACAGTCAGACAACAAATGCAATACTTTGCCATTGACTGCACTGTCCCTTTAAACAACTGGAAGTGGGTGTTTATGGAACGGAAAGTAGCCACTAGATCCGAGAAGTTGGAATTCCTCTGTTAGATTCAATCATCCATTGGGAAAACACTGAGATGAACATATTCAATCTCTCTGGCCTATCAAAACAATGACTGCTTACCCCTAACCACTCGCTAGGTTAAATGAATGTGTCTTCTTCTTCATGCTTTGAAGAGCCAGATGCAGACCCCTGCCCTTTCTCCAGCTGCCAACATCTGGTTGGGTATTGGATACAATCACCAGCTTCTCAAGAATCTTACTGAATTACTTAAAAGAACAACCAGAGAAAACAACACACACTGGGCTACCAAGGTCACCATATTTGCCATGAGAATTTCAGCACAGGCCCTTCCTCATATGTTTCTAAAATATAATATCAAGCAATAGCGTTGGATGTTGGAGATCTAGTCACAGATGGGGACCAGCTTCTCGTGCTACCACCCTACTGGAGAATCAGGTGAAAAGGTAAAGCAAATGAACCTAGCATCTACAAAAAGACTTGATGCTCCTTGCAGACCAGCATTTTAAAGTTCAACGTTTAGAGACTGATCTGAACTGGCTCAGATTCTGGTCTTTGAAAATTAATCAAAGTTATCCATTAGATTTGATTTCTCAGTTCACTATTCCTCTCTTTTCTCCTGATGTCCCTGACTGCTGCTGTGTTGTAGAGTCTGCAGATGCTGGAATCCAAAATAGACAGGCAGGAGGCTGGAAGAACACAGCAAGCCAGGAAGCATCAGGAGGTGGGGAAATTGACGTTTCAGGTATAACCTTCTTTCCATACAGTCATAGCACATAAAAACAAACCCTTTGGTCCGACAAATCCATGCTGACCATGCTCCCAAACTAATAGTCCCATTTGTCTGCATTTGGTCCATATCCCTTCAACCATTACTTATTAATGTGCCTATCCAAAATGCCTTTTACATGTTATAACTGTACCTGCACCCCAACTTCTTCTGGCAATTCATTCCACATAGGAAACACTCTCTGTGAAAAAGAAAATTCCCCTCATGTTCTTTTTAAAGCTTTCTCCTCTCACCTTAAAAATATGCCCCCTAGTTTTGAACTCCCCCACCCCAGTGAAAAGACTCTTACCATTCACCATATCTGACCCCTCCTTATTTTATAAAACTCTATAAAGTCACCCTTCAATTTCCTACGCTCCAGTGAAAGAAATCCCAGCCTATCCTTATAACTCAAACCCTCCATTCCTGGTAATATCCTGGTAAATCTTTTCTGAACCCCCTCTAATTCAATAACTCTCTCTAATTCCTCTAGCAAGGTGACTAGAACTGCACACAGTATTCCAGAAGATATCTTATCAACACCCTGTACAACCTCAAAATGGTGTCCCAACTCCTACACTCAAACACCTAAGCAATGAAGGCAAGTGTGCTAAATGTTTTCTTAACCACTCTGTCCACTTGTGATGCAAATTTCAAAGAATTATGTACCTGAACCTCTAGGTCTCTCTGGCCTACAACACTACCCCCAGGGTCCTACTATTAATTGCATACATCCTTCCCTTCTTTGTATTAACAAAATGCAATAACTCATATTGACCCAAATTTAACTCCATCTGCCACTCTTCAGCTCATTGACACAATTGATCAAGATGTCTTTGTAATCTGAGATAACCTTTTTCACTGTCCACCATACCACCAATTTTGGTATCATCTACAAACATGCTAACCATGTCTCCTATATCCACATCCAAATTATTTATAAAAATGACAAACAAAAGTGGATATTGCACCGATCCCTGTGGAACACCACTGGTCATAGACACCACCAACCCTTGGTATCTCACTACACTGCTCATTCTGTGTGTGAGTAGTGATGTTATGTACTGGTAGATGAATGACAACAAACTAAAAAGTTGAGTCTGATCCACTCCTCACATCCCATATACATTTACCCACACATAGCCACTTTCCAGCAGAGGACACAAATAAATAGATTAAAAATCTTGGTAATTATGATAACTCTCAAACAACATTCAAAAACTTGCCACCATCCAGGACAAAACAACCCACTTGACTGGCACCACATCCACTCTCTCCGCCATCGATGCTCAGTAGCAGCAGTGTATGCTATCCAAATGATGCACTGCCATAAATTTGTATTAGACAGCACGGCCACAGGAGATACCACTGTATGCAAGTTCCCCATCAAGCCACTCACCATCCTGACTTGGAAATATATCACCATTCCTTCACTGTAGTTGGGTCAAAACCCTGGAATATTCTCTTGAAGGGCATTGAGGATCAACCTACAGCACATGGACCACAGTGGTTCAAAAAGACAGCTGACCACCACCTTCTCAAGGGCCACTAAGGACAGGCAATAAATGCTGGTCAACTGGTGATGCCCCTCTCACCGTGCCATCAATGAGTAATTAAGGAAAAACAATGGTGGTGGGATTTGCCTTCTTGACCTAAGGAACTTCAGTTTGGTAGAAGGCATATAATTATCTCATTATGCCATTTGGGTTGCGCTGATGATTATTTGTTTGAAAATAAAGCACAAAGTAATGAAATTTCCAGAACTCTTGTTTAAATTAGCCTGGAAATGTGAATTCCTGATTAGCAAAATAAAAGCCTATACATTTTTTTAATGATCTCTCTGAGGTAAAATCTTCTTCCTTTCCTTACCCATGGGATTCTGTCCATGGACACAAGGTCAGACCATACACAGACAAGGTGTCATCCTGACAATGGGAGAGGCAATTGTATATCTCATTTAGCTTGAACTGACATCATTAACCACTATTCAATGCAAAACTTGAAGAAAAAATAGTTCCACAAGACATGTTTCTGCAAACCATAAACATAATTACACTCATCAGTCATATTACAGGTTTCTGTTTTCAAAAGGAAAATGTGGCTGATGGCTTTAGTTTACCTTGAAGTGTGAAGAACAGAGGACAGTCAATAGCACGTGTAGCGCTTCCAGTCACACACCACAAGAAACTAGTATTTAAAATCAATAGTTTGAAGATGAACACATTTTGCTACTGTAGTGAGTTACAAAAGGATTCTGCAAGAAGTTAACCACAGAATTCCTATAAGCACAGCCCCTTTGAGCCAAGATGATGTACTTTTTAGTCAATTTTAGGATTAAACTTTATAGATTTAGTGTTACATTTTGTCAGTGCATCCTTTTACATTAACTCTTAAGAATTTTTGAAAACATGATGGTAAAACAGTGAGCCCAATTTTAACTCAAATAAAACCACTCACTGATACAAAGAGGGAAAAGTCATAAATCTCCTATAGTGGGCACTACCATTAAATTCAAGGTCATTGCAGGGCATCAGCATTTGCAGTTACAGAAAAGGAGTGTGTGGAAGCTAAAACAGAGATAAAATTGTGAGGTTTGGGGGCACAATCTGAATCTGGACAAGTATGTGATATGATTATGATAGAATTATCACCATCACACAGAATAAGTGGAGTACTGGCTATTTTTCATAGCTTAAGGTACAATACAGAGAAATTTGACTTTTGTTAGCATAGAGTCAATATCCAGATGAAGAAGGCAGTCATAGACAAAAAAAAAAGTAACAAGCATGTCACGGTGGGTCAGTGGTGAGCACTGCTACCTCACAGCACCAGGTTCAATTCCAGCCGCGGGTGACTGTCGGTGTGGTGTTTGCACATTCTCCCTGTGTTTGAATGGGTTTGCTCCGATTTCCTCCCACAGTCCAAAGGTGTGCAGGTCAGGTGAATTGGACATGCTAAATTGCCCATAGTTTAGATGCATTAGTCAGACGGGAAGTGGGTCTGTGTGGGTTACTCTCCGGAGGATTGATGTGGACTTGTTGGGCCAAAGGGCCTGTTTCCCCACTGTAGGAAATCTAATCTCCTACAGTGACACTGGACTGGGTAATATCATTTTTACTAATTATGGATAGAATGTGTGCAACTTTTGATTTCTCTTTTACTTCTTGAAATAAATTGTGATTGCAATCAACTGGAGTCAGATCAAACCTTCAGACAAGATACCTAACATGAGGTTTTCTCGCAAGGGCACTCAAATGTTTTCTTTGCATCCCACCAACGCATACTCAAACCATCTGAAGTAGAGGAGAAAGCCCTAATGAGAGGACTTCACTGTATGAATTTACTTCCTGATCACTGACTACAAACCAGAAAAATCACAGATAGCTCTCGGTGATATTAAGACTTCATGATAGTCATTGACATCAATAATTTCTAAGCAGACCACTTAATATGCTATCAGTCAGTGTCTCCAAGCTTCTTCCCACATTATAAAGATATCATCTAATTGGAAAAGGCTCAAAAGCTATCCAGCCAGATTCCACATCCATCTTCATTGGAATCATACAGTTTCTGTCAACCAATCCTTTCTCCTGGAACCTCAACATTTGAAAGGAAGATTTGGAGGAAGATGCAGGAGCAGAATTCATGAGAAGAAATATTTTCAAAGTAATTGAAAAAAAAGCTTGCAATCAATACTTATTTATCAACATTACATATTAAAGAAATATACCTCCAAAATATGCCTTTAACTTGTTTCATAACTAGATTTGCAAAGGAGGTATACACAGTATAGCTGCAGTGTCATTGTGAAATTATTTGGTTTTCACCAATGCTGCAGCTACAATATAGGAAGCGGAATCATTTCGACACTTGGGCAGAGCAAACCTATTGAAGTGCAGGCAATAAAATCTCAGGGACTCCACGAGAACATGGGAACAACCCATTATGAAAAGCAGATTCTCTGTTGACTTGACGGACTAGTGGGATGGTTGAAGTTTCACTTGTTTTCAACAGTGATTGAACTAATACACAGTTTTGTTCTTGCTTTTCAGGTTTCACATTTACATTTTCACCCAAACATGACTGTGGTTACTAATTCACTATCTCTTTGGAAGGTTCTGTGCAATAAGTAGACAACTTTACTTCTTCAACAAAGGGCTGGTTCTCATCTAAAGAAACTGTTGGGGCTTCAGGAACAGTTACATCTGAATATATAGGACAAGAAGGTCCAAGCTCTCAGATTCCAGTATACAAATGACTTGAGTGAAGATTATTTTCTCTGAAAGAAGAAACTGACATCAGAATGCCCTGTGATGACTGGTCAGCACCTTCGTTCTGCTATATTTTTCTGCCATCTTCAGCTTATGTTGCTCCCCCTCCCCCCCACCATTTTCTGCAGTGTTAGGGCTTGACTGTCTTCAGTGTCCATCGACTGAAGAATATTTAAAGCTGCACACTCCACTCCATCTAATAATCATGACGATTAGGGATCACATAGTCTGTGGAATCTCTTTTTCTCCATAGTAAAGTACAGCATGCATCTGGTCTCGAATAATCTCTGAGCCTTAAAGCTGGATCGAAAATAGTTTGAGGATGCTTGACTTCAACCATGGTATGGCATCTGAAAGTATCAATACAGCTGCTACATTTATCTGATTTAAAACCAGTTTTCCTGCTGTTTATCTTAATCTCTGCATGCCAGAATTTGTCCTGCGGTTTGCACTGTTAGAGCCATCAGATACATACTGCCACATCCTCCAAGAAAGAACTCATCCAACCCTCACTGTATACTTTACAGCATGGCAACTCAGACTTCTGAGTCCTGTGTTTAATTCAGCTGTTTAATAATAGTATCTCTCTTTTCTGAGTTTCACTTTCAGCTCTTCTGAGAGGAGGGGAGTGGCATTTTTGATAAGGGATAGCATTATAGCTGTGCTGCGGAAGGATATTCCCAGAAATACTTCCAGGGGAAGTTATTTGGGTGGAACTGAGAAGTAAGAAAGGGATGATATCCTTATTGGGATTGTATTATAGACCCTCTAATAGTCAGAAGGAAATTGAGAAACAAACTTATAAGGAGATCTCAGCTATCTGCAAGAATGATAGGGTGGTTATGGTAGGGGATTTTAACTTTCCAAACATAGATTGGGACTGCCATAGTGTTAAGACCATAAGACCATAAGAGCTAGGAGTGGAAGTAAGGCTATTTGGCCCATCAAGTCGACTCCGCCATTCAATCATGGATGATGGGCATTTCAACTCCACTTACCAGCATTCTCCCCATAGCCCTTAATTCCTCGAGACAACAAGAATCTATCAATCTCTGCCTTAAAGACATTTAGCGTCCCAGCCTCCACTGCACTCTGCAGCAATGAATTCCACAGGCCCGCCACTCTCTGGCTGAAGAAATGTCTCCGCATTTCTGTTCTGAATTGACCCCGTCTAATTCTAAGGCTGTGTCCACGGGTCCTAGTCTCCTCGCCTAATGGAAAAAATTTCCTAGTGTCCACAATTTCCAAGCCATGTATTATCTTGTAAGTTTCTATTAAGTCTCCCCTTAATTGTCTAAACTCCAATGAATACAATCCCAGGATCCTCAGCCGTTCCTCGTATGTTAGACCTACCATTCCAGGGATCATCCGTGGGAATCTCCACTGGACACGCTCCAGTGCCAGTATGTCCTTCCTGAGGTGTGGGACCAAAACTGGACACAGTACTCCAAATGGGGCCTAACCAGAGCTTAAAGGTTTAGATGGAGAGGAATTTGTTAAGTGTGTACAAGACAATTTTATGATTCAGTATGTGGATGTACCTACTAGAGAAGGTGCAAAACTTGACCTACTCTTGGGAAATAAGGCAGGGCAGGTGACTGAGGTGTCAGTGGGGGAGCACTTTGGGGCCAGCGACCATAATTCTATTAGTTTTAAAATAATGATGGAAAAGGATAGACCAGATCTAAAAGTTGAAGTTCTAAATTGGAGAAAGGCCAATTTTGACAGGATTAGGCAAGAACTTTTGAAAGCTGACTGGGGGCAGATGTTCATAGGTAAAGGGACGGCTGGAAAATGGGAAGCCTTCAGAAGTGAGATAATGAGAAAGTATATTCCTGTTAGGGTGAAAGGGAAGGCTGGTAGGTATAGGGAATGCTGGATGACTAAAGAAATTGAGGGTTTGGTGAAGAAAAAAAAGGAAGCATATGTCAGGTATAGACAGGATAGATCGAGTGAATCCTTAGAAGAGTATAAAGGAAGTAGGAGTATACTTAAGAGGGAAATCAGGAGGGCATAAAGGGGACATGAGATAGCTTTGGCAAATAGAATTAAGGAGAATCCAAAGGGTTTTTACAAATACATAAAGGACAAAGTGGTAACTAGGGAGAGAATAGGGCCCTCAAAGATCAGCAAGGCGGCCTTTGTGTGGAGCCACAGAAAATGGGCGAGATACTAAATGAGTATGTTGTATCAGAATTTACTGTGGAAAAGGATATATAATATATAGACTGTAGGGAAATAGATGGTGACATCTTGCAAAATGTCCAGATTTCAGACGAGAAAGTGCTGGACGTCTTGAAACGGGAAAGGGTGGATAAATCCCCAGGACCTGATCAGGTGTAGCTGAGAACTCTGTGGGAAGCTAGAGAAGTGATTGCTGGGCCTCTTGCTGAGATATTTGTATCATCGATAGTCACAGGTCTGCCAAAAGTCTGGAGGTTGGCAAACGTGGTGCCACTGTTTAAGAAGGGTGGTAAGGACAAGCCAGGAAACTATAGACCAGTGACCATTGGTGGTGGGCAAGTTGTTGGAGGGAATCCTGAGGGACAGGATGCATATGTATTTGGGAAGGCAAGGACTGATTAGGGGTAGTCAACGTGGCTTTGTGCATGGGAAATCATGTCTCACAAACTTGATTGAGCTTTTTGAGAAAGTAACAAAGAGGATGGATGAGGGCAGAGTGGTAGATGTGATCTATTTGGACTTCAGTAAAGCATTCAACAAGGTTCCCCATGGGAGACTGATTAGTAAGACTAGATCTCATGGAATAAAGGGAGAACCAGCCATTTGGATACAGAACTTCTCAAAGGTAGAAGACAAGAGGGTGGTGGTGGAGGACTGCTTTTCAGACTGGAGGCCTGTGACCAGTGGAGTGCCACAAGAATTGTTGCTGGGTCCTCTACTTTTTGTCATTTGCATTAATGATTTGGAGAGAGCATAAGAGGTACAGATAGTACGTTTGCAGATGACACCAAAATTGGAGGTGTAGTGGACAGCGAAGAGGGTTACCTCAGATTACAACAGGATCTTGACCAGATGGGCCAATGGGCTGAGAAGTGGCAGATGAAATTTAATTCAGATAACTGCGCGGTGCTACATTTTGGGAAAGCAAATCTTAGCAAGACTTATACACTTAATGGTAAGGTCCTATGGAGTGTTGCTGAACAAAGAGACCTTGGCATGCAGGTTCATAGCTCCTTGAAAGTGGAGTCGCAGGTAGATAGGATAGTGCAGAAGGCGTTTGGTATGCTTTCTTTAATTGGTCAGAGTATTGAGTACAGGAGTTGGGAGGTCATGTAGTGGCTGTATAGGACATTGGTTCGGCCACTGTTGGAATATTGCATGCAATTCTGGTCTCCTTCCTATCAGAAGGATGTTGTGAAACTTGAAAGGGTTCAAAAAATATTTACAAGGATGTTGCCAGGTTGGAGGTTTGAGCTATAGGGCAAGGCTGAACAGGCTGGAGCTGTTTTCCCTGGAGCGCTGGAGGCTGAGGTGTGACCTTATAGAGGTTTTCAAAATTATGAGCTGCATGGATAGGGTAAATAGGCGAAGTCTTTTCCCTGGGGTAGCCGTGTCCAGAACTAGAGCGCATAGGTTTAGGGTGAGAGGGAAAAGATATAAAAGGGACCTATGGGGCAACCTTTTTACGCAGAGGGTGGAACGTGTATGGAATGAACTGCCAGAGGATGTGGTGGAGGCTGGTACAAGTGCAACATTTAAGAGGCATTTGAATGGGTATATGAATAGGAAGGGTTTGGAGGGATATGGACCGTGTGCTGGCAGGTGGGACTAGATTGGGTTGGGATATCTGGTTGGCATGGACAGATTGGACCGAAGGGTCTGTTTCCATGCTGTACATCTCTATGACTCTATGACTACTTGTCTCTGGATCTATGGGCCTGGTTACTCTTGCCATAATGTAGTCCCTGTAATGTGAGACCTACTCCTTTGTGAATTAACAGATACAGCCTTTAATGAAACTAGCTAAATACAGAAGATAGTAACAGGACATCTTATCTGGAACTGTACAGACCAAAGCTCCAGTACAAGTGTTCCTCAGTTCTGAGGAAGGATCACTTGACCTGTCACATTAACTCTGATTTCTCTCCATGGATGCTGCCAGACCTGCTGAGCACTTTCTGTTTTTGTTTCTGATTTGCAACATTTGCAGTTCTTTCAGTTTTTATTTCTCCAGTACAAGTGATTTGATGTTTCTGGCATACATCCGTACGTGCATGCCTAGTAGCTATACTTTGAGTAAGAGTAAAATTCAATTTGCTCGATAATATAGATCAATTAAAAAAGTAATGCTTATGTTATGGTTGTGATGCAGTCTGAGCTTAGCATTATGAGAAAGATGTTCACGCTGCAGAAAGTTACTACAATGATTCAGCAGGAAGATTGATGACAAATGAGAAACCATATTATGAGAACATGCTTAAGATACTGGGTCAAATCCCACAGGAGCAAAGTAGAGAAGAGAAGATTCAAAAGTGCTTTTCTTTTAAATTATTAAGGATTTTGATAATATGAAAAGGAAAAGACTATTTCCTTTCATTAAAGAGCCTGTAACAAGTGATTAATTCAGCATGATGATTGTCATGAATGAGGACAGAGGATATAAGAAATTTCTGAATGTGGAGAATGATTAGAGTCAGGAACTCGTTGAGGAATAATCAAGACCACTGCCTCTTTAAATGGCAGAAATTGAGAAATCATTTGAAGCAGAGGACGATGCAGGCTACAGAAAAGCATAGCAGGCTACAGACAGACCATAGCAGTAGGATCGGTTTTAAATTGCTGTAGTCAACACAATTAATCAAATACTCCCCTCTGTGTTGTCAAAATATTTCATTCAATGATTTAATTAATTTCTCCACATGGAATAATGTATTGAAGTAGGTCTAAGACTCAATTTTTCCTAAATAAATCAGAGGTTCATTGTGGAGTCCAGTTTTAACTTTAATTCTTTAAGGGTAGACTATATTGGAATTTATGGGTTCCAATAAATAACATTTCCAGATCTAGATGGATTTGAAGATTAAGATGGAGCATTTTTTCACAAAACATGACCATAATACCTATTCCTTGATATTAAATGATTTCCTTAACTGGCATAAGGACATTTGGATGCATTGGCAGCAAAATTGCTTCAAAACTATTTGAAAGCTGCTACAGTTGAATATGGACAGTGGTGCTATAAATACTCACGACCAAGAATGTGTGCACACATGTTGGAGCCTGAGTCATCATGTACACAGAAAAGTATTTCATTCTTCTGCTGCATAATGAAAACTCCAAGTTCATTTCGCAGTACACTAGACACACCGTATGCAAAACAATCTTTGGCCCAATGTATTCTTTTTGCCCTCGCTTTGATCCTTCTGTGGAAAAACTAGAGACATCAAATCAATAACGTGAAAAATGTTAAGAACATCATTTATGACCTTTATGAATAATAGTGATTGTAATGAGGGTCCACTAGGAAGATATCATGAAATATGAGTTCTCTGATTGAGGCTGTTAATCTGGTCCAATTAGGGAGCCCTGGCCAACAGATAAGAACTGGAGTGTCAGACGTTCTATTCACACTGAGAGCTCACTCTGAGGAAACTGAAGTAGTGTCAAGAACTCTCCATGTGTAAATAAAGGGTGATTTGGTGATGGGATACCAGCCACTGGGGAGTTATTTCAGGAAGCACCACATTGAGTCTTTATTTTAAAAAAACAACAATTCTTAAACAATGTTAAAAATCACACAACACCAGGTTTTAGTCCAACACCCTGTTGGAAGCACTAGCTTTTGGAGCGCTGCTCCTTCAGACCCCGGTCCAACACTAGCACCACCAAATCCTTAAACAATGTCATATAATTGTCAAGTTTTAAATGAAAATGAGCAAACATC
The DNA here is from genome assembly GCF_020745735.1 of Hemiscyllium ocellatum. Lineage (NCBI taxonomy): Eukaryota > Metazoa > Chordata > Chondrichthyes > Orectolobiformes > Hemiscylliidae > Hemiscyllium > Hemiscyllium ocellatum. Next base: position 38,869,345 of record NC_083425.1, read on the forward strand.
ACTCATAATTGTTGATATGGAATAGAATGCAAAATAAAGAGAATACAGGATGGCCTAGTTTAACTATTTTGAACTTTTAGTGTCAAGCAAAACAGATGTTCCAAGAATTTGCATTAATTAAGATTTAAATTATTAGTTGACAAACAATGGAACTAATAAGGGAAATTTATGTTAACAAAGCTTGTTCTATTAACATATATTCATTATCACTTAGACGTAGAGCTGTCTGTACCATAATAGGAAGCATTTGAGTTAGTAGAAGTGCATTGGACTCCTGCCATCTGGCTAGTCTCAATCTGAAAAAATTGCTTTTTGATCTTTACTACTCTTGCATACAGTAGTTTACAGAATCCAGTTTATCAGTTCTCCCCTGTGGCATAATCAGGAATAGATTAATATCTCATGTATACTCAAAACATCGAGGTGTTGAAAATCACCCATCACCTTTCTCAAATAAAATCCCTGTCCACGAGATAGATTAATAATATTTCAGAAGAGCCTCCTGTTATAATCAATGACACGATGTGTTACAAATAAGCATCTTGAATAAAACAGAAGTAGATTTGCAAGTTTAATTTGGTCTGCATTAGAGTTCATACAAAAAGTGTAAGCAAATACATTTGCTGAGGAAGAAAATTTGAATATTCAGCCAACTCAATGTAACATGTCAGGATTTTGAAACATTTTTTGCTTAAAGTCTTCATTGGTGTTTGACTTATATTCCAAGGTATTGCAAGGGAAAAAACATTTATTAATTTAGGTGGAAATCATAGATTTAAATAAAAATAACATGGCTTCAAATCTGGCACTTGCGTTCATTATGTTCATGAGGTTGAATCTGTTTCCAATAAACTAGACCGACACTTCAGTGCAAAAACAAATAACTAATAGACATCAAGAACTGGATACTTCTCTACAAGTCAGGAAGTGTGAGGTGGACCAGTTCTCAGCATTATGTTCCTGACTTTTTAAAGTCAGCCTGTTCACCCAAGATTTTCATCTTACAGAGTTGGTCATGGGCTGAGGTCATAGCCACTACCTCCCAATGCAGATTCAAGGTGGGACGGGCAGATACCAAGGCTGGCAGCTGAGAAGGTTGGCCACTGTTTGCTGGAGTATCAGCCCAGTTTTCTAAATGGGGAACAAATGTTAATAATTTTGTGGATAACAGAAGAAATGGCCAGGTATTTAGTAGTGAGAAAAAGGGATTAGGTTACGGAAAGATATACAGATTTGTCAAATGGGCAGATCAATGGCAGATCAATGACACTGATAAATGTGAGGTGATGCACAAGACAGGGGAGTACTCAATGAACAGCAGGACAGTAGGAAGTTCAGAGGAACAGCAGGATTTTATCCACAGATCCCTAAAGATGGCAGGAAAGGTTAATAGGATGGTGAGGATGTCATAAGAGACCTTTGTCTTTATCAGTCTATATTGGAGCTGTACAAAATTGGATTAGGCTCAAGCAGGATATTATGACCTGTTCTGGTCGCCACAATCTCGGAAAGATGTGAATGCACTGGAGAGATGCTGAAGTGATTTACCAGGGTATTAGATTACTTACAGTGTGAAATCAGGCCCTTCGGCCCAACAAGTCCACACCAACCCTCTGAAGAGCAACCCACCCAGACCCATTCCCCTACATTTACCCCTTCACCTTACACTACGGGCAATTTAGCATGGCCAATTCACCTATCCTGCACATCTTTGGACTGAAGGTATCCAAGAAAGTACTTCCCCTTCCTTAAATACCAGCAAACTAAGACTTTGCATGCACTTCATTGTTATTTGTGGGGCATTTCTGTGATAGTACGGTCACAGTTTTGCATGCCTGATTAAATGTTTCTCAATATCTTCATAAACAGTTGTTCCCCTCTCTTGGATAATATGTGTTCTTCCTGACAGTTCATAATATAAACTTTGAGAAATAGAGATGATGGGTACAATAAAGAGAGCAAAGGCCTAAGAAAAAGGATGGGAATCTAGGGAAGATTTTTTTCTATACCTGGAGTAACATGGATGATAGCACTTAATGTGGAAAAATTCTGTGAGGATGGAAAAGTTTGTTGCCTGATGTTGAGCAAAATGTTTCTAATTTTCCCCTTCAGGTCTTAATCTCACTGGCACACAGTAACTGCATTGTTTCCGTGCATCTGCATCTCAGTGACACCCCTACTCACTTTATTTATATGCAGCTTGCAATTTTCCCTCCTCACCCATGAAACTAAATGATGACAATTCCTGACTTGAAATACATAGCAGTTACCAGACAGATGCAGATCTCTACTTTCTTCTGTAGACCTCCAGGTCTTCTCCAAGTGACAGATGAGCCCTTATGTGACTGCTTGGAGTTGGTGGATTGGTTCATATTCAAGAACTTAACAACCAGCCTAGATGAGTATGCCACTGCCGTCAAGACCTGAATCAGTAAGTATGTGGAGGACTACATGCAAAATAAGTTAATCTGTGTATTCTCCAACGAGAAACCATGGATGAAATGGAAGATCCACTGCCGACTGAAGTCCAAGTCTGAGGCATTCAAGTCAGGTGATCCTGACCAATACAGGAAATCAAGGTATGATCTTCACACACCCATCAGGGATGCCAGGAGACAATCCCAAACTAAGTCTACGGCCCAGACTAACTACATGAACATATGTCAACTCTGGTAAGACTTACACGATATAAAAGGCTACAAAGTGAAGTTGAGTAGAATTGCTGTCAACAATGCATCCCAGAATCACCACCACAGATGTCAGATTGGCCATCTCGAGGGTGAACCCACGGAAAGTAACTGGCCTGCATGGAATTCCCGGCTGTGCCCTCAGATCCTGCATGGACTAGCTGGTGGGAGACATCTTTACCCTCACTTTACTACGATGTGAGGTTCCCACCTACTTCAAAAAGACCGTTATCATACAGGTGTCAAAGAAAAATCAGGCAATGTGCCTTAATGAGAACCAGTTGGTGGCTCTGCCATCCATCATTAGGAAGTGCTTCAAGAGGTTACTAATGGTGCACATCAACTCCAGCCTTCCAAAGTTAAAAATCATACAACACCAGGTTATAGTCCAACAGGTTTAATTGGAAACACACTAGCTTTTGGAGCATCGCTCCTTCATCAGATGAAGCAGCGACGCTCCGAAAGCTAGTGTGCTTCCAATCAAACCTGTTGGACTATAACCTGGTGTTGTGTGATTTTTTTAACTTTGTACACCCCAGTCCAACACCAGCATCTCCAAATCCAGCCTTCCAGATTGCCTTGATTCACTACAGTTCACCTGCCAAATACAATAAGGCCACAGGAGACACCCATCTCCCTGGCCCTACACTCACCCTGGGACATCTAGATAACAAGGGTACCAATGTTAGACTTCGTCAACACCATAATTCCAACAAAATTCATTGCCAAACTCTTGAGACCTAGGACTTTGGTCCCCTCCACTGCAACTGGATCCTCAACTTCCTGACATGCAGACTGCAATCAGTAAGGATAAGTGACAACATCTCCTCCACAATAATCCTCAAAACCAGTGCCCCACGAGGCTGCGTACTCAACTCCTTGTTTTATTTCTTAAAGACTCACAACTGTGTAGGCACGTTCAGTTCTAACTCCATTTACAAATTTGCTGATGACACTACCACAATGGGTCAAATCTCAAACAACAATGAGACAAATTACAGGAAAGAGATAGAGAGGTTAGAGCCATAGTGTAAAGTCAATCTCTCCCTCATTGTCAGCAAAATGAAGGAGCTGACTGTTGACTTTAGAAAGCGGAATGTAGGATTGCCCCTGTCTGTCTCAATGACGTTGAGTTGGAGGTGGTCGAGAGCTTCAAGTTTCAAGAAGTGACTATCATCAATAATCTATCCTGGTCCATCCACATCAATGCTATAGTCATAAAAGCACACCATGCCTCTACTTCGTCAGAAAGCTAAAGAAATTCAGCATGTCCACAATGACTCTTACCAATTTCTATAGATGCACTATCTTATCCAGATGCATCATAGCTTGGTATGGCAACTGCCCTAGACCGCAAGAAATTACAGAGACAAAAAAATGTAAATTGCTGGCAAAGCTCATTGCATCTGGCAGCATTTGTGAAGATAAATCAGAGTTAACATTTTGGGTTGAGTGATTCTTCCTCAGAACTGAGGAACCTTTCTTTCTTAGGAAGGGCCACTCAATCCCAAATGTTAACGCTGATATCTGTCTACAGATGCTGCTAGCCCTGCTGAGCTTTTCCAGCAATTTGTTTTTGTTTCTGATTTACAGCACTGGCAGTGCTTTTGATTTTTAGAAATTACAGAGTTGTGAATGCAGCCCAGTACATTATTCCAACCGGCCTTCTACAATGGACTCCATCTACAATTCCTGCTTCCTTGGGAAAACAGCCAACGTAGACAAAGACTCCTCCCACCTTAGTCATATTGTCTTCTACCCTTTTCTGTTGGACAGACAATGCAAAAGTTTGAAAACACACCCCAACAGATTTAAAAACAGCTTCTTCCCCACTGTTCTCAGACTTAGGAATGGACTTCTCAAATAATACAGTGGATCTTTCATTGCACCTTCACTGTAACTGTAACACTATGTTCTGCATTCTATTTTATTACCCTGATGTGCTTATGAATGGTATTGATTTGTCTGGTTAGCACAGAAAACAATACTTTTCACTGTATTTTGGTACATGTGACAATAATATATCAAATCAGACGTCCACTGTAAAGTCTTTTCATCAACATATCCTTATATGCTTTATAGTTAACTTCCTCATCCATCCTTCACCCACAGCAATTATCATTGGCAAACAGTCAGTTTTACCATGTTATCATGACTAATCTTGAACTAATTCCGAATCCAGTTTAGCCTTTCAGAACTTCACTTTGGAGCTCAGGAACACGTTTGATCTGTCTTCCACAGCCTTCGAACACAGCCATCTCATGCTTCAAGACAGGACACAACTTATAGCTATCAGCTGTTAGCACTCATTCACTTTGTGCCCTCAGAGGAGTGCACAGCATTTTAAGCAGGGGGCAGGAAGGATTTGTAGGTGTGAAGAGTGACAGCCATTGAGTGAAGAATATGTGTGCGATTCTGAGGTTTGTGTGCAGTGCTAGAGTCAGAATGAATGTGATATAGCAAAGAGGAAATGATGGCACTTATCTTTAGGGCAACATGGAAGATCAGTGAATTTTTCCTGCACTGCTGAGCATTCATCAGACCTCAATACAGCATTAGTCTGAGCTGTTACCTGTGAAAAGGCTGCCTGTGTTCAGTGCCTGAGCCTCCTCTGGTGGTCTGCCAGCTAGAGGATAACACTCCTTTAGACTATCCTCCATCAAACCTCTAGGTCCCTCTCTAGAATCTGGGCTACCAACTTCCTTTTCTGAGATATTTCAGTTTCCTATTAGAACAGCATGGCAGATAGTTCCTGGCTTGTGTCATCAGAAGTACTTTGGATCCAAGCGCTAAATATGATGCCCACGGCTAATATACCAGAAGCTCCCGTCATCTTCAGAAAGTTTGTATCTCCTATTTCCTGATTATATGAGTTTGATACCAGAGAGGCTGGTAGCATAGTTAATAAGACAGGGAGCACAGGATAGTAGGAGAAAAGTCACTGTGACCCTTCAATATAACAATTCGCTTACAACTTTCCAATGGACAATAAAATGGAACTAATTTTCTGAAAAGGTTCATGCAGGATTCCTGTATTTTGGTAGCGATGCATTTGATAGTATGTCTGGAGGGGACACAAGTGAGAATCTTCATTAGCAGCTGAAAGCAATTGGCCTTGTACCTTTGCTGCTTCTGAATCAGCTAAAAGAGCCAGGTGCACCTAGCCTACACGTCCCTGGACACTATGGGTAATTTAATGTGGCCAATCAACCTAACCTGCACATCTTTAGATTGTGGGAGGAAACCAGAGCAAGCCCACGCAGTCATGGGGAGAATTTGCAAACTCCACCCAGACGGTGGTTGGAGGGTGGAATCAAATCTGAGCACCCGGCACTGTGAGGCAGACGTGCTAACCACTGAGCTACCATGCCACCCAAGTGCTCAGGAATGTCAGATCAAACATATCAAAGCTTACCTCTTTCAGCATCTGAATCATCATAGATTTGATGTACCCTCAAAGGTATGTATGTGTCAGGATCCTGTCTAAATCCTGATGTGGAAATTGCCCTATAAGTTTCAATTTCCAAGAGACAATTCTCCACATCCAGAATTCTTCAAGAAAATCTCCAAAGATGACTTTGAGCTGTGGTTTTTGGAAGATTCCCCATACACTTACGCAATGGTTTCCCAAGGAATGTTATACAGATAAACCCATGTTAGATCCTGAGTAAATCCAAAGAAATTGCAACATTTAAGAGGCATTTGGATGGGAATAGGAAGGGCTTGGAGGGATATGGGCCGGGTGCTGGGAGGTGGGACTAGATTGGGTTGGGATATCTGGTCGGCATGGACATGTTGGACCAAAGGGTCTGTTTCCATGCTGTATATCTCTATGACTCTATAAATGCAAGTTAGGTGGACTGGTCATGGGAAATGTGCAGTTATAGGATGGGTCTGAGTGGGATGCTTTTCAGGGGGTAGGTGCCGACTCAATGAGCCAAATGGCCTCTTTCTGAATTGTAAGGATTCTAGGATTCTAAGTATACAATTGATGCTTGAATGCCTGCATTACCATCTGACTCCCCTCAACCCAATGATCGCTGATCCCTCTGACTAACCCTGCCCAATCTGACCCAGCAACCACACTGGTGTCTTCTACCACCCCTCCTACTGTCCGAAAATCCCCAGTCACTGAACCACTCCTCATCAAACAGACCTAATTACATCCCAATTTCTCAAATAGCCCTCCGGTAGTGGTCAGCCTTCCCGACCACCCAACTATGGCCGGCTCCAACCGACCTGACAAACTACTCTGTTCCCCAATCCCCTGACTCTGTCAATACCCCCGATCATCCGAATACCCATCCAATCTAACCAAAACCCACTCCCCACCCCCACTGCCAGACTATTTTCCTGACATATTGAACTAACTACCCAACCTGACCCCATGCCACAATACCTGATAATTGCCCAACCCAACCAAGCCCTTCAACCAACCCCCACCACCCTATTCCCTTCTTCCACCCACCTTACACATCTACTTTCTCTTTGCAGTCTTTCAAATAGATTTTGGATATTTTGACACTTTTCACTTGCTGGAATGCAGCAACTGATGCCATAAAAATGCATGTGGCTTTTACTAAGATTCCTTGCATTTTTATTTGTGAGGTTACCTGTGCTTGGCGAATTCTGAAGAATCCTCCTTCAGAAGGCAAGCCTGAATAAAGGAATCACATTTAAGTAACTGCAATTTATTAACTGATCTGGGTCAGAAATAGATATTCAGATCTAAGTTTTTATGTTTGCTCTGACATCAAGTAAAAGAGTTATATTATATTTGCAAGTATTCCTGAAGCATCAAACCATTTATTTAATGAAGTGGCAAAAATCATGTGAGGTATTTTGAGAGAACGCTGGATTAGCCTACTCAGCGCCAAGTGCCAATGCATAGAACATAACCAGGACACAGTCAACCCATTGTTACTTGAACGACTCATGAGCTTACTCTTGATATCATAGGGCCCGAATTTTTAAGGACTGTTGAGCTGTTTGCCTCATCTGTCCATTATGTTCTGCTCCATAATTGACATTATTTCTACTTGGTCACTGCCTAAAAATGAAAATGAACATGGACCCCAATAAATACAAGTGTGAGAGGAAACTGAGTTAGCATTCACAGTCATAACTGTAGGCAGGGTGGCTCAGTGGTTAGCATTGCTGCCTCACAGCACCAGGGTCCCAGGCTTGATTCCAGCCTTGGGTGAATGTCTGTGTGGAGTTTGCACATTCTCCCTGTGTCTGCGTGGGTTTCCTCCGGGTGCTCTGGTTTCCTCCCACAGTCCAATGATGTACAGGTTAAGTGAATTGGTTATGCTAAATTGCCCATAGTGTTAGGTGCATTAGTCAGAGGGGAAACAGGTCTGTTGGGTTACTCTTCGGAGGGTCAGTGTGGACTTGTTGGGCCAAAGGGCCTGTTTCCCCACTGTAGGGAATCTAATTTAATCTAACTCAATCTATCCCCATGTCAAGCACAAAACATTCAGTCAGTTGTCTTGCACTTTTGAGATAGATCCATTTCTTTTAGCATGACAAAGGACCATCAAATCTTCAACAAGATGCATTTCAAGAATCAGAAAGGTTTTCTAATGTTATATGAATGAAGATGTGCAATAGTAAACTGCGCACACAGGAAAATCCCAAATAAACCCAGAAAGTGCTGGAGAAACCCAATAGGCCTTGCAGTGGAGAGAGAAATTGAGCTAATATTTTGAGTCTGATATGATTGGAGCTCTGAAAACTATAGGATGCTGCCAATCCTAGCAAGTTATGTGTTTGTTTTAGATTCTCAGCTTCCACAGTATTTCTTTTTTTAACCAAGAAAATGTTAATTGATTTAAATTTAGCACTAGTATTGATTAAAGAAGGGACAAAATATATTATTTTAAAGACTGTACTCTCCTTCCTGCTCACCATCTAATGGCTGTGGCTTGTGACAAATGTACATCAGTTAAGCACAGGATTAGGTTTGCTATGATGTTGCTGACAGTCACTATCTAAGGGCCACAACATGACAAATAGCCATTTCGGCAAGATAAAGGGCTGCCAGTGACTGTGGAAACATATCCTGCCATTGAATTACTACCTTCAGGAAGGGAGAGAAAAGAAAATGGGAGAACCTGGGAAGGGGTGGGAAACAAGAACATTAATGCTAATCACTTTTCTTCATGGCAGAAGGAAGCATCATGTCAAGATCCCCTTGTTTCTGAAAATATCTTTGTAATCTCAACTAGATAACTGTTGAACCTTGAAAACTAATTATTAGCAAATGTTAAGTGTCTCCCCTTAAATCAAAAAGTATAAATGGCAAAGCAGTATCAGAAAGTCTTTTAACCTAAATGCTCCACATTTTGCTCTGTGACTAAAGGCAGAAAGGGGGAATTGAACCAGTACTACAGAATTTGGTTTAAATCCAGAATGGTCATGAATAACATTCCTGCTCTCCAGATCGTTTACGATCTAAGATTTCTTAGACTCTTGGTAAAAACTGGCTCCTTATGTCTGGTCCCACACGTTGAAGGAAGCACAAGACTAGATGCCAATTAAAACATTTTACTGGGTGTAGATTCTGAGACCAGTATTATCAGGATAAAGGGTAACCCCATCTACACAGTCAAATAAATATCTAAATACTTAATAGTTTTAGATTAAAAAGGTTTGAATCATATTGAGAGTGATTGAGGCTTGGCAGCTTATTCTTTTTTGTCCACTTTTATGAAAGCTTTTACTGTCCTTAGAGATAACATTAATAGAATTTCCTCCAAACTAAATTTTAAATGGAAGAGTATGAGTAATACAGTGAATTGAAAGTGACTGGTGTTTCTCAAATCCAGGGTCTCATATGACGCCTTCAGCACATTAACAATGTCTGGTGGAAATCTGTCAGGAAGTACAAATGTTACATTTCTAAAGTCACATCATTTAAAGAGGACCATCAATACCCCTTTTTAAAAACTGAACAGGTCAAATGAATTATAATTTATTTTGACATTCTATTGGCTTGTTTTCATTTAATGCATATTTTTACTTCAACAGTGACCAGAGATGATGTCAGTGGAAGAACTTAATAGGGTTATTGTGCTTTATTAAGTGTTTCAAGCACTAAATTGGAGGGCCCCAGAAAACAGGCAGAGAGAACATGACACACAAATAACCCGTGCACAGCCAACACATCAACTCTATATCCAGCAGCACAAGGATTTCTGCATGCAGCCAGGGTTAAACCGTTCTGTGCATTGGCTGCACAAATGAGCACAGAACCCAAAATAATAAATTCCTAACAGCATGGAGACCGTAGCTCTTAAAGGGAAATTCATGCACCTTAGACTAGTGTTAGCCTGATGCAGGTAATAAATCTGTTCTGAGAACAGTCAGAAATGGCGTAACAAATGAATAGGCAGGCTCCAAGTGCTTCTGACATTGCATGGAAGACCTTGACGAGTGATGGAAAGGAATGGGACTAGCTAGTAGACAGCTGGCAAGACATTATGAGCCAAATGGCCTCCTTCAATACTGGAACCATTCCATGAGGAAAGACGTGCTGAGTCTCCTGCAGGAGGCAGGAGATTCTCTAGACTCATGATCAAAAGGCATGGAAGAAACCAACAGAGGAGTGGAGTCCAAACAGTCAATCCTCGATGTTCTGCATGAAGTATTACAATGAGTTCAACAAGTTGTCAATAAATTAATACACTTTTCAAATGTTATATTCATTAAGTGCATCATCAGCTTCAGCCATTGTACAATTCAGCTGTTCCCAATCACTTAAAACTGACAACTTCTATCCATTAGCTTTCATACCTAGCATTCACCTTATCCTCACAACTCCCACTGCTGCAAGCCTTTTTTTTTAGATTACTTACAGTGTGGAAACAGGCCCTTCAGCCCAACAAGTCCACACCGACCCGCCGAAGCGCAACCCACCCATACATATACCCCTTACCTAACACTACGGGCAATTTAGCATGGCCAATTCACCTGACCCGCACATCTTTGTGACTGTGGGAGGAAACCGGAGCACCCGGAGGAAACCCACGCAGACACGGGGAGAACGTGCAAACTCCACACAGTCAGTCGCCTGAGGCGGGAATTGAACCCAGGTCCCTGGCGCTGTGAGGCAGCAGTGCTAACCACTGCGCCACCGTGCCGCCGTGCGCCCGTGCTGCCCTTACCCTACCATCTTGGGACAACTATTCAACTGTGACAGCCACATCACCAAATTATTTGCATCACAATGTCGAGAGTGCAGTGGGGAGACCAAACCAAGACTGGATGAAAACCATCACTCTGTCCACAAGCATGACCCCAAGACTTTGTTGCTTGTCATTTTAATTCTCTCTTTCTCATACTTCTGTCCTCAACATGCTTCAGTATTCCAACAAAGCTGAGCCCACAATTAGGAACAGCACCTTATCTTCTAATTAAGCATCTTGCAGCTGTCTGGACACAAAATGGCATTCAACAATTTCACTTTCTTTGCCACATGTTTTTCATGGTTTGGAATTCATTGAATCATAGAATTCCTACAATGTGGAAACAGACCATTTGACTCATTGAGTCCACACTGCTCCTCCAAAGAGCATCCCACCTACTCTATTCCTGTGACCATGCATTTCTCATGGCTAATCGATCTAACCTACACATCCCTGAACACTGTGGGACAATTTAGCCTGACCAATCCATCTAACCTGCATGTCTTTGGACTGTGGGAGGAAACCAGAGCAACTAGAGGAAACCCACGCAGACACAGGGAGAACATGCAAACTCCACACAGACAGCCACCCAAGTGTGGCATCAAACCTGGGTCCCTGGCACTGTGAGGCGGCAGTGCTAGCTTTGTTTAAATCACATCTGCTTATTATTCTGCCATCATACTCACACTGTTCATTGTTTCATAACTCCAACCATTCCCATTTCCTTTGCCATTTGTTCCATTTCATCTTTGTCTTTGACCTCTTTGGTCTTTTATCCAATCTCAACCTTTCCTTTTGTTCTTCCTCTCCTCTTCCTTTTCCAAAGTTTTATGCTCATCACATTTTTAACCTGTTATAATTCTGAAGAAAGTCATATTCAAATCAAAAATTAACTCTCTTTTCCTCGCTATAGATGTGACCACACTTGCTAATCATGGATGTAGATTTACTTGCTGAGCTGAAAGGTTTATTTCCAGATGTTTCGTTACTTTACTAGGTAACATCTTCAGTGGACCTCATGTGAAGCAATGCTGAAAATTCCTGCTTTCTATTTATATGTTTGGGCTTCTTTGGGTTGTGATGTCATTTCCTGTGGTGATGATATTTCCTGTGGTGAAGTCACTTCTGTTCCTTTTCTCAGGGGGTGGTAGATGGGTTCTAACTCGATGTGTTTGTTGATAGCATTCCGGTTGGAATGCCATGCTTGTAGGAATTCTCATGTGTATCTTTGTTTGGCTTGTCCTAGGATGGATATATTGTCCCAGGCAAAGTGGTGTCCTTCCTCATCCATATGTGAGGATACTAGTGAGAGAGGGTCATGTCTTTTTGTGGCTATTTGGTGTTCACGTATCGGATGAGGAAGGACACCACTTTGACTGGGACAATACATCCAAACTAGGACAAGCCAAACAAAGATACACATGAGAATTCCTAGAAGCATGGCATTCAAACCAGAACTCTATCAACAAACACATCGCGTTAGAACCCATTTACCACCCCCTGAGAAAAGGAACAGGAAGTGACTTCACCACAGGAAATAATATCACCACAGGAAATGACAACACCAACCCAAAGAAACCCAAACATATAAATAGAAAGTAGGAATATTCAGCATTGCTTCGCATGAAGTTCACTGAAGAACTTACCTAGTAAGGTAACAAAATGTCTGGAAATGAACGTTTCAGCTCAGCGAGCAACCTACATCCAAAACCTCAACCTGAGCTACAAATCTTCTCAAAACTCACCTGCTAATTATTTCCAGTATTCACTAGTTTTCAGTAATATTAGGAAAGTACTTTTGAGAAAGCTATCTAATAGTGCTTTGTATTTCCATATTCTCCTAAATATGCAGATGGAGCCTAAGTTTAACATCTCAACTAAACCTGCAGACAATGCACCATTCTCTCAATATTGCAAAATTGTGTTTCTTCCTGGAATAGATTTAGAACAACTCGCTGTGAATTCGATGCAAGTGAGTGTCCCACTAAGCTGACCCGAACTTCACTGACACCATTAAACCAAGTAACAGCAATAAATTATAAAGGAATCCCATTAGCAACATTAATTGATGGTGTTCTCTTTGTAGGAATTGAGATTTGATGGGTCAAATGGCCTCTTTCTGCACTGTAGGGATTCTATAATTCTATGAATCTATGCTGGAAACTTTAAAAGTAGACAAGTTGCAAAGTAAGAAATTAGGAATGGATCAGATTCTAAATTCCTTTGAAGATCCAAATCATATTCAACTGCACACATTTCCAATCTCTGTAAATTTGGCTTTATTCATTGAATATCAAAGTGTGAAATTCCCTGCAGTTTCTGCCATCAAAACATCGAATTCAGTTTTGCCTTTACACTGCCACAGCTTTTAAATTTTGCTCTGAATTAACAGTGTGGCTAGAATTAGTCTCCCTGCCATCTAGAAAGAGCTTTAATCAAATGGATTTGGACGGACTCCATCTAGCTCCCCATTGGTTCTTCATGCACAGAAGCCATAAGGTATGGGAATTGAAAATGTCAGACTTGTGTGCTAATGGCTGCACTTTTGAGATTTAGGTTCTGACAAGCTGAAGTTGGAATTTTCTTCTATTGTGTGCAGCCATATTATATAGACATTTGTAACACACTGTTCTAGTTGAAGATTCCGTCTTCTCTGCATGTGCAGAAATAAAGTAGTGTTAATGCTCCCCAAAATAATTACACCTGCTCCTACCCATAACAAACAAAGGCATTCCTATCCCTGTAGTTTCTGCTCTGCTGACATTTTATTCTATTATTTGCTTTATCTGACTTTTGTGTACTTGATACAGTACTTGATATAGAATAATGTCCTCTGTCAACTTGATGAAACGTATTGGAAAGTTTTCACCCACCTATTGGAAAACCTGTCCTTCATATAATCTGGTTACTGTTTCTGAATCTATTTTAAGTCCTTCCGAACAGCATTGTGGGTCTACCAAAACAAATGGACTACAGTGATTCAGATAGCTCTTGACCACTTTCTGAAGGGTAGCTAGGGATAGGCAATAACTGTTGACCTTGTCTGTGATGCACATGTTCCATGATTGAATTCTCACCTTCCATAAATAAACAACTAGGCTATTATTTTGGGATTAGGTCTGATTCTCACCTCTCAGGGGTAATTTTAATACAAAAAATTGATGTGTTTGCATTACATAGGATGTGAAAAGTTTAAAAAAATCAAAATGTTGTCAATGTCTAGTTTATAAGGAGATGGAAATAAGGATGTCAACTTGTTCACTTACTCAAAGATTATAATGAGGCTACACACTTCCAAATTGGTTATCATTTTATCTGTAATCTTGGCCAGCAATCAGGAAGACTGCTGTATCCAGGAAGTAAAGGCCTTTTCACTTGCCTGTTTTATACATTCCCTTGAATACAGTGAGCAAGTTGTTCTACTTATCTCCATCTCTGTATAAAGTGGACATTGATAAGTTTTAGATTTTTCACATCCCACCAAATGCAAACGTAAGATTTCCAATTTCCCCTCAAGGCCTCTGATGCCTTCTTCCTTTATGTTCACTGCCTGGGAACTCCCATTTATGGTCAAACTACCCAATAGACAAACAGGCTCTCAAAAACAGAGGTAAAAATCTTCATCAGGTCTTGTTATTAAGTCACTGAGGCAGGAAAAGAAGATGGAAGGAAAATAACAAAAATGTGTTTTAAAGCAGCTCTGATGTTCACATTGGCCTTTTTTTCATTTAACTTCTCTTTCCTCTAGCCAACAACAGACCTTACCTTTGATGCTTCCATATGCTTTCCCTGTGTCTGTACTTGATAAAATCTATTTTCCAAATTTGAGGAAAGGTAATTGATTTGAAAGAATGGGTAAGGTAAGTCACAATCCTAACCTAAGAGTGAATTTTGGGTGAGGACACTAGAATAGGTCTAGGCAGGCCCACAGACACAATCTTTCCTGAGGTATCCAATTAAAAAGTCATCTGGAGGAATCCTGTCCAATCCAGGACAGCCGCTAGCTTCCAGTTTTAGTGTAGTGTTCAATTGTTCTGTATTTGTTCACTATTGGATCATTGTGTTTGATTAGTTAAGCCTGGGTGAGTTTCAGAGAAAAATAAGAAAAAATGTAGAAAGTAACAAAAGTGCAAGAAACATTAAGAAAAGATAGAACATAGAACAGTACAGCGCAGTACAGGCCTTTGGTCCTCAATGTTGTGCTGACCTTTTATCCTACTCTAAGATCAAACTAACCTACGTTTGACTAACATCCGTGTGCCTATCTAAGAATTGCCTAGATGTCCCTAATAAATTTGATTCTTCTACCACTACTGGCAGTGCATTCCATGTACCTACCACTCTCTGTGTAAAGAACTGACCTCTGACATCTCCCTTAAGCCTTCCTCCAATCACTCTAAAATTATGCCATTTCCACTTCCACCCTAACTATTCAGTCTATCTATGCCTCTAATCATCTTGTACACCTCTATTAAGTCACCTCTCATCCTTCTGTATTCCAATGAGAAAAGCCCTAGCTCCCTTTCTTCATCAGACATGCCCTCCAGTCCAGGCAGCATTATGGTAAATCTCCTCTGCACCCTCTCTAATGCTTCCACATATTTTTTATAATGAGGCAACCAGAACTGAACACAATATTCCAAGTGTGGTCTTACCAGGGCTTTATAGAGATGCAAAATAACCTTGCAGCTCTTGAACTTAATTCCCCTGCTAATGAAAATCAACACACCATGTGCCTTCTTAACAACCCTACCAACTTGGGTGACAACTTTAAGGGATCTATGGACGTGGACCCCAATACCCCTCTGTACTTCCACACTGCCAAGAATCCTGCCTTTAGCCCTATAATCTGCATTCAAATTTATTACAAAATGAATTACTTCACACTTTTACAGGTTGAATTCCATCTGCTACTTATCAGACCAGCTGTGCAGCCTGTTAATGTCCCGTTGTAACCAAAAACAACCCTCCACACTATCCACCAATCCACTACTCCACCAACCTTCATATCACTGGCAAACTTACTAATCCACCCTTCCATTTCCTCATCCAAGTCATTCATAAAAGTTATAAAGAGCAGAGGCCCCAGAAAAGATCCTGCGGAACAGCACTGGTCCCCAAACTCCAGGGTCAATACTTTCCATCTATTACCACCCTCTGTCTTCTATGAGCCAGCCAATTCTGTATCCAGTTAACTGAATTTCCTGGTAGCCTATGCCTCCTTATTTCCTGAATGAGTATGGGTAGCCTTATCAACCACCTTGCTAAAAACCATACATACCACATCCACTGCTCTACCTTTATCAATATGTTTAGTCACATCCTCAAAGAATTCAGTAAGGCTTGTAAGGCATGACCTGCCCCTCACAAAGCCATGCTGACTACCTCTAGTCAAACTATGCTTTTCAAATAATCATAAATCTTGTGTCTCAGAATCTTCTCAAATAATTTGCCCACCACCAATGTAAACTGACTGGCCTATAATACCCAGGGTTATCCCTATTCCCTTTCTTGAACAAGGGAATAACATTTGCCACCCTCCAATCATCTGCTACTACTCCAGTGGATTGTGGACACAAAGATCATTGCCAAAGGTGCAGCAATCTCTTCCCTCACTTCGTGTGGTAACCTTGGATATATCCCATCTGGCCCAGGGGACTTATATCTGTCCTTATGTTTTTCAAAATTTCTAGTATATCCTCCTTCTTAACATCAACCTGTTCTAGCATATCAGCCTGTTTCACGCTGTCCTCAAAAATGACAAAGTCCATCTCACTAGTGACTACTGAAGCAAAGTGTTCATTAAGGACCAAAGAACAAAGAAAATTTACAGCCCAGGAACAGGCCCTTCAGCCATCCAAGCCTGTGACCTTTTTTACCTCCTCCAACGCCAGGTACAAATTCTCTCCACTATCACTGATCAGACCTACCCTCACTCTGGCCATCCTCTTGTTCCTCACATAAGTGTAGAATGCCTTGGTGTTTTCCTTAATCCTAACTGTCAAGGCTTTTTCATCCCACCTTCTAGCTCTCTTAAGTCCATTATTCAGTTCCTTCCTAGCTACCTTGTAACCCTCTAGAGCCCTGTCCGATCCTTGCTTCCTCAACTTTAAGTAAGTTTCCTTCTTCCTCTTGACTAGATGTTCCACATCTCTTGTCATCCAAGGTTCCTTCACCCAATAATCCCTTCCTTGCCTCAGTGGGACAAACCTATCCACCACTTGCAGCAAGTGCTCCCTAAACAACCTCTACATTTCTGTCATGCATTTCCCTGAGAATATCTGTTCCCAATTTATGCTCCACAGTTCCTGTCTAATAGCA
The DNA here is from genome assembly GCF_020745735.1 of Hemiscyllium ocellatum. Taxonomy (NCBI): domain Eukaryota; kingdom Metazoa; phylum Chordata; class Chondrichthyes; order Orectolobiformes; family Hemiscylliidae; genus Hemiscyllium; species Hemiscyllium ocellatum. The sequence goes on from NC_083425.1 coordinate 38,886,542, forward strand.
TTGTAATTGCCCCTCCCCCAATTAAGTATTTCCAATACTGTCTCCTCCTATCCCTTTCCATGACTATATTAAAGGTCAGGGAGTTGTGATCACTATCACCAAAATGGTCTCCCACTGAGAGATCTAATACCTGACCTGGCTTATTGCCAAGCACTAAATCCAATATGGCCTCCCCTCGAGTCAGCCTGTCTACATATTGAGTCAGGAATCCTTTCTGGACATACCTGACAAAATATCCTCCATCCAAGCTAAAACAGAAAAAGCTGGAAAATCTCAGCAGGTCCTGCAGCACCTGTAAGGAGAGAAAAGAGCTGATGTTTCGAGTCTAACTTACCCTTTGTCAAAGCTCCATCCAAGCTATTTGCGCTGTGGAGTCTCCAAACAATATTAGGGAAGTTGACATCACCCACAACAACAATCCTCTTACTTCTCTACTTCTCCAAAATCTGTCTCCCAATTTGTTCGTTCATGTCTCTGTTGCTACTGGAGAGCATACAGAAAACTCCCAATAAAGTGACCGTTCCTTTCCTGCTTCTGACATCCACCCATACTGACTCAGTAGACAAACCCTCCTCAATGACCTCCCTTTCTGCAGCTGTGATACCAACCACGATTAGCAATGACCCCCCCCCACCTCTTTTACCTCCCACCCTATTCCTTTTGAAATATCTAAACCCCAGAACTTTCAACAACCATCTCTGTGATATTCAAGTCTCTGTAATGACCACAACATCGTAGCTCCAAATACTGATCCATGCTCTAAGTCCATCACTCTTATTCCTGATACTTGTTGTGTTACAATAGACACACTTCAACCCATCGCACTGATCTCAACTTTGCCCTATCAACTGTCTATCCTTCCTCACAGACTCTCTGCATGCTGCATCTGCCAGTTCACCAGCTACCCCATCCTCTGATCCATAGCCCTGGTTCCCATCCTGCTGCCAAACTAGTTTAAACCCTCCTGAAGAGCTTGAGTAAACCTCCAGCCCGCCCAAAATATCGTTGCCCCTCTAGTTCAGGTGCAACCAGTCCTCCTTGCACAGGTCCCACCTTCCCCAGAAGGTATCCAAATCTTTCACATATCAGAAGTCCTCCCTCTTACACCAGCTCTGCCACGTCTTCAGCTTCACCCACTCTCTGTTCCTAGCCTCACTAACCTGTGGGACTGGTAGAAATCTTGTGATTACTATTCTGCTCATCCTTCCTTATAGCTTCCACTCTAACTCCCTGATATTCACTTTTCAGGTGCTCATCCCTTTTCCTAGCTATGTCCATTGGTACTGATGTGTATCTTGACTTCTGGCTGCTCATCATCCCTCTTAAGACTCCTGTAGATTTCTGTAGAATCTAGGAGGCAATATACCATCTGGGAAACTCATTGGTGACCACAGCATTTCCTGTCTGTTCCTCTAACCATTGAATCTCCTTGTATTATTGCTCTCCTGTTCCCCCCCTCCCCTTTTTCCTTCTGAGTCACACAGCCAGGCTCAATGCTAGAAACCTTGCCAATGTGGTTTTCCCCTGTGTGTTATATCTACAGAGACTTTAGATATCAAAATTGGGAGGTCTAATGTGTCTGCCTGCAGCCTAGAAGGTCCAGCAGCCCCATTGTGAGAGATGCACATTGCTGGGGCATGAAGGAGCATGAAAGCTGAAAATGTGTTGCTGGAAAAGCACAGCAGGTCAGGCAGCATCCAAGGAACAGGAGATTCGACGTTTCGGGCATTCCTGAAGAAGGGCTTATGCCTGAAACGTCGAATCTCCTGTTCCTTGGATGCTGCCTGACCTGCTGCGCTTTTCCAGCAACACCTTTTCAGCTCTGATCTTTAGCATCTGCAGTCCTCACTTTCTCCATGAAGGAGCACATCAACATGAAGGGGTTCTCAGAAGCCTTCAGCAAATGGAAGCATGAAGAAGTCACAGCTGGTTGTGCCATAAGAGTGGAGGGAAAATCCTTTCACAAGATTGACAGTGGTCAGAGCTGCTGCCTTAACTATTAACATCTCCTCCCTTGGGACATGCTGCCTCTGTCATACTGCCCTCCAGGCCATTAGAGATGGCTAATAAATACTGGCCCAGCCAATGATAACTACATCTCCTGAATGACAAAGATAAATGGCCACCACCAAGAGGCTGCCAAGCTCAGGTCTCTGGGGGTGGAGGTTGGGTTGGTGGGGGAAGCTCTGATGTTAGAAACTTCTCAAATCCATCATTAATGTACCTTTAATTTGATGCTCAGTGACTCGCAGCCAAGTCAGGTAGTTAGCCATTGCTTTGTTGACGTCACATTAGTACGTTGGCTTGGGAAAGTGGGAATGCATCAAGGATTTAACCCCATTTATTATTTTCTGATTTCTAATGTTGTTCCAGATCCTGCTTTTCAACCCACTTTCATTGAGAAAGTTCACCCGATTGGTTCAATGTTCCATCACCTTACAAATATTAACGGACCTGCTAAATATTTCCAGATTTTGCAGTTTTTATTTCAGATTTCCAGCAGCTGCAGCTTTTTGTTTTAGTATTAAGTTTCAGAATGAAATGAGCTTGGATAATTTCATGTCAGTTGGGACCACAGAACAAAACCAGCATAGAAATAGCAGCTGCAGAATGACTGATGTGAGAAATGGAAAGTTAGGAAGGTGTGGCTACTCGTCTGAGGTCTGAATTCAGGCACACGTTAGAACAGGATAGAAGGAGCTTTATTTTGCAATTACTTGGGCTTTACCTGCACCCTATGTTTTCTCTGTGGCTAAACCAGACACTTCATTACCTCCACACCCTACTGAGGATTGCCATATTTCCAGGCTGTTCCTGGAATTAAAGGTTACATTCCCAGACACAATTGAGAATCCCAGGAGGAAAACTGTTTAGCCATTTTTTCCGCCTTGTGAGGACTGTCATTTATAAAGGGCAAAAAAGACTGGTTAAGTTGACAGAAGGTTTACAGGCATGTGATGAAATGTCAAGCAATGAATCCAGTCAGAATTGACAACTCCCGTTCTATTTGGTCTCAAGCTGACCTATGACAGCTGACTTCCACCTCTATAATATCGCTGGCCTCTGACCTTGCCTCAGTCCATCTGCTGCATAACACCATAATCTATGCTTTTCAATATTTCAAGAATTGACAATTCCAGTAGTTATCCCATCTTTCAACCTTAGACTTCAACCATCATCTTACCTGAAATTATGCTGCCCCTATCTTTATTCAAAGGTAAAGTCACCATAGCCTTTTTTTATTCATTCATGGCATGATGGCGTGGCTGGCTAGGCCAGTATTTATTATTGCAGAGGGCAGTTAAGAGTCAATCACATTTCTGAGAGTCTGGAATCACATGTAGACTAGACCAAGTAAACTGGCAGATTTCCTTCCCTCAAGGATGTTAGTCAACTAAATGTGTTGTTCTGACAATCAACACTGGATTCATGACATCATTAGACTCTTAATTCCAATTTATTATTGAATTCAAATTCTGCCATCATCTGACAAAGGAGCAGTACTTCAAAAGCTTGCACTTCCAAATATACCTTTTGGATTATAACCTAGTGTTGTGTGATTGTTAGCTTTGGCAGGATTTGAACACTGGTCCCAGAACATTACCTGGGTCTCTGGATTATCCTGTGATAATGCCAGTAGACCATCATTTCTGCCTTATCAGACCAAAGAGCATTAGAGAGAGTGAGAGAGTGTGAGAGAGATAGAGAGAGAGAGTGTGTGTGAGAGACAGAGAGACAGTTGGTGGCAATTTAACCTGAGGATCACCATGCCTCAGATAAGAGGAGAGATTGAGAAGCAGAGTCCTTCATGGTAACTTCAGCCAATGCAGGAATTGAACCTATGTTATTACACTGAATTGCAAACCAGCTGTCTAGATGAATGAACTAACTATCCTGTATCTTTATCCACCCCAAGGTTTGTTCATTATATCTTCACACTCCCTGGGCTACATTGGCTCCCTATCTAGCAATACCTCAGGTAGAAACATTGCATCCTTTTGTTCATTTCTCTCCATGGCTGTTGTCTACTTTGTACCTATAATCTTCCCAAACTTGACAACCCTCCAAGGAAGCTGTGCTTTTCCAATTCTGGCTTCTTGTTATCAAACGTCCTTTGTACAATCTTTGGTGGCTGTGAAATCAGCCTTGTAAATCTAAATTCTGAGGCTGGGATTTTCCATTCTGTACCTCAACAACTGCTCTGGGTATAATTTGTCAAGTCCACCATGGCACAGGATTAGTTACTATGCACAATTAAATGCCTTTCACCTCATTATACATCTGGAAGGTTATATGTGGTGCATGTTAATCGGCGAGTCATATTGGGCAAACAGACATGACCTTCAGGGGTCAAAGATTGTGAAGCCAGCTGTGAAACAACTCCACAGAGTCTAATATCCCATCACCAAGTCAACTGTTATTTCCATATGGCGTTGCCTTGACACTGATCAAGCTCCCTCAGAGCCAACTTTCAAAGTGAACAGGATGTCTGACACACCTTCTTATCTAGGTAAAAACAATGACTGCAGATGCTGGAAACCAGATTCTGGATTAGTGGTGCTGGAAGAGCGCAGCAGTTCAGGCAGCATCCGAGGAGCAGTAAAATCGATGTTTCGGGCAAAAGCCCTTCATCAGGAATAAAGGCAGAGTGCCTGAAGAGTGGAGAGATAAGCTAGAGGAGTGTGGGGATGGGGAGAAAGTAGCATAGGGTACAATAGGTGAGTGGGGGAGGGGATGAAGGTGATAGGTCAGGGAGGAGGGTGGAGTGGATGGGTGAAAAAGAAGATAGGCAGGTCGGACAAGTCATGGGGACAGTGCTGAGCTGGAAGTTTGGAACTAGGGTGAGGTGGGGGAAGGGGTAATGAGGAAACTGTTGAAGTCCACATTGATGCCCTGGGGTTGAAGTGTTCCGAGACGGAAGATAAGGCGTTCTTCCTCAAGATGTCTGAGGGAGGTGGTGAGGGAGCGGTGGTGAAGGAGGTCCAGGACCTCCATGTCCTCGGCAGAGTGGGAGGGGGAGTTGAAATGTTGGGCCACAGGGTGGGGTGGTTGATTGATTGATTGATTGGTGCGGGTGTCCCGGAGTTGTTCCCTAAATACGCCTTCTTAACTGTCAGCCAGGGCTCCCTGATTAGACCAGGTTAATAGCCCCAATCGGGGAAGAGATTCTGAATCCCCTGTTTATATATATTTTTGTATTCCCCCACCCTATTGCTGCTTTGCAGAAGTGCTTATTTTTTTCACCATATGGTTGGGCCGAAGGACCTGTTTCCACCCTGTAGGGAATCTAATCTAATATAATCTAACACTGTGGGATAGTTCTATGACCCACAAACTGCAGCAGTTCCAGAAGGCAGCTCACTGTCATCTTCTCAAGGGACAGTCTGACTGAACAATCACCCTTGTGTGCATGTATGGGCAGTGACTCTGCAAAAAAACACCATATGCAAAAAACCTCATTCAATATATTCACTACCAGGAAAACACCAATGTGGCCAGTGAACCAGTAACAAGCAAAGCCCAATCAGGGTAATGCTTACATGAAGAAAGTGAAGAGAGAGCTGGAGGGGAAAACAAAGTATTCATTTGTCATATTCTATGATGTCCACGTGGCTGACCTTGTTACAATCACTACATGCCTCCCCCTTTGAGTCCAAGAACACAGGCTGATTGTTTATTTTGTAGCTCCTCCTGAGGCATTTTAGCACTGGGTCAGGTTCTTCCAACTCTACCTCTGGTATGGGTGGCATGTGACGCACAGTCGTCGCCTCTTACACCTGGGGTGTCTCGGAAGAAATTAATTCTCCTCATCAGGCAGCAAAGGCGTTAAGGCGGGCAACATCCGCTGTGTTCCTCTCACATTCTGAGGTCTCTGCAATGCTTAACAGAAAGGGAGAACCCACAGGTTCTGGAACAGTCGGAAAGGCTGTCGAGGATCCAGGCATATTTCGATCCTGCACCATTTGTGAGTTTGCAGCTTACATATAGCCCACATGCTTGTTCAGGATTGTCACACCTATCCAAACTTATATGGCACCAGACCTGACCTTGTGTTGACTGTGTCTCTTACCCATGCAGGGCCATTCCCCTGGTTCCTACACCAAACTGTTTCTTTCTCTCTGAGGGAGTCATGTGTCTGGCATTGGCATTCCTGTTGCTGTTTCAGCTACCCCCTCCCCCCAGGCCAAAGAAGATCAGATTTAACCTGGTGTGGAGTCTTTTCCACAGTAGCACCTCAGCTGAACCTATCCATGAAGTTGCATGAGGGATGGTCCCATAATCAAACAGGAACCGGGTGACCACTTAACCAGACATTTATTTTGACTAATTCTGGTTTGTTTGTTGGTAAGCAATTTAACTGTTCCAAACCTGATGCAGTTGGACTTTCCAAGGTATGCACTTTCTTGGTTACCAGCCTACGAGTTTCGGTCTTGTGGGACTCTTGTTCAGACTCTCAAGTCTGCATACCGGCAACATCTACAATGGCTTGTTGGCCCAGCTCCTGAAGGAACTTTTAACTGTTTGGCCGAGGCTTGGCTTTGTTTTGGTGTTTTGCTGTGAGTGTTGTCACAGCCTTTGGGTGGCACTGGCCACAAATTGAACATCTACAGGCACCTGAAATGCCAACTGTGGCTATGTCATCTAACCGCCTGCTCCACCATCCAGTATATCCATGAGTCTATTCACTCCAGTCTGATCAATCTCCTTCACAAACCACCAAAAGCCACAAAGAGTGGGGTGTGGGGTGCGCAAAGGGGGTTTCCAAAGCAATGACTCCCTGAAGCCAACACCACTCCCAACTGAGAACTCAAACTTGAGGTGATCATGGTCCCGAACTTTGATCAGGTGCTGATAACAAAACGGACAAATCCCTTAAAGCATCACAGCTCCTAACCAATCTATAAACAAGAGCTGAGTGACATCATTAGCATAATTAATTGATACATAAAGGTGTTTGATAAGGTACTGCCCATAAGGCTACTTAATATGGTAAGAGGCCATGGCATGGGGGTTGGTATATTTACATAGATAGAGGATTGGCTAATTAATAAAAGCTAGCGTCGGAATACAGGATGCTTTTTCAGGATGGCAAATTTGAGCTATTGATCTGCCGCAGAAATCAACGCTTAGGCCATAGTTACTTATGATAGATATAGATGACAGAAGTGAAAGTACTATTGCAAGGTTTGTGACTGACACAAAAATAGATGGCAGCACAAGTATTGAGGATGACACAGAGGCTGCAGATGGACATAGATATGTTAAGCAATTCGGCAAAAAATTGGCTAATGGAATATAATGTGGGAAAATGTGAGCTAATGCTCTTTGGCAGGTAGAATAAAAGAGCTGGACATTATTTAAAGGTAGAAAAACCACAGAAAGCTACAGTACAGAGGGATTTGGACATCTCTGAGCATGAATCAAAAAGATCTAAAATCCAAGTTTGGTCGGTATTTGGCAAGGTAAATGGAAGGTTGGCCTTAATTGCAAAGGGAAAGGAGTATAAACATAGGGAGATCTTGCTAAGTCAGGCAATATTTGGAATACTATGAACAGTTTTGGTCCCTGTATCTAACAAATAATATACTGGCAATGGAGAAATCCATAGAAGGTTCTTTCATTTTATCCTGGATATGTATAGGCTGTCTTATGAGGAGTGGTGAGTAGCCTGTACTCATTGGAGTTGAGAAGAATTAAATGTGAACTTATTGAAACATACAAGATTCTTAGGGGACATGACTGTTTAGATACAGAAAGTTTGTTTCTCTTTATTATGAGAGTCTGGAACCAGAATGCATAATTTAAGACCGAGATGAGGAAACCTTTGATTCTCTCTGAAGTAGCAAATCTGTGGAATTCTTTACTATAAAAGGCCATTGAGGGTGAGATAGGCTGAGATAGAACTTTTTAATCAGTAAGGGAATCAAGGGCTATGGAGATAAGGCAACTTGAAGGCAGATCTCCTCTGTTGAATTTGAAAGATTGATCAACCAGCAAAGCACGAACTGATTGATTGCTTGATTGAGCCTGACTTTGTAGGGCTGATTGTGACTCAATTCCCAGATTGGAAGGTTGGCACCCAAACCTGAATTACACCATCTGCCTAGTTGACCTTAGCCAACAGCTTTATCTAGAAATGGCCCAGTCTCAGCATTGGCTGTGGTGGTACACAGTGACTGAAAGGAGTCTGTCTTCACTCCACTAATCATGCCTGCCCCTCTCCCATGCACATATTACCATGTTTTTCATGCATAGGCAGTATGTTTGCCACAAGTACTGCTAGCACATGCACGCTCTCTGGGATTGAAGCAGCATGTGCCCTCCAGCCACATGTTGTACCCTCTTTTACCATGATTGATTAAATGGCCCCAAATGCCACAAGTTGCCCTTGCTTTCTGTGTTAAGTTGCTACCTCTGAATCACAAGCAGCTGTGTTGCCTTTCTTCACTTGGTATTGGCCCAGAGAGATACCTGCTTTTGTCCCCTCAGAAAATTAACACAAGGAGCAAAATCAACCAAAGTCACCAAGTATGTACCTTTTACCTGCAATCAAACATCTGAAGTGTTATGCCTCTTGGTTGGAAAGAAGTTAATTGAAGGATGAGTTAATTCCAACAAGATGTCTAATTAATGAAATGAGGTTCTTGGTACCTAATGGTGCAAATGATGGCGAGTCTTTTGGGATGGTGAAGTTAATTGCTATTGTTTATCTTGACAGCAAGAATCTGAGTTTTGGACTATTGCCCAAATTTGTTCCCATGCCCATTATTCTTCTCACCTTCTTTGGGAGCAGAAAATTGCACATTGGATTTCCCTCCCTTCCCTTCTTCCTCCTAATTCATGGTATTCCTTAAAACCTATGACATTATTTAACCCTTTAGATACCTGTCGTAATAGCTTCTTTGATTCAGTATCAATCTTTGTTTGATTATCCCCTTGTGAAGCACATTGAGACATTTTACTGTGTTAAAGGTGCTACATAAACACTTGTTTTTGCTGCTGTTGACAACCACTCGATTAAATGTATCCTTGGCTGTTGTTAGGTTTTCTCACTTAGATGAGCACAACGCCAGTTCCAAAACATATACCTTCAAGAATTCTCATTTTAGTTTGAAGCATTTTATTAAGAATGTTATCCTCTGACTACATCAACTGATCACTAAAGCTTTCTAGTGGAAACGAATAAAATGAAAAATGTCAACACGTCAACCTCTGCTGCAGCACTGATGTCTGTGAAGTAGGGGTCAGTAAAATAGTATCCAGATGAGCAAACATTTTGTTAAACAACCTTTGGACCATTTGCCAAAGCACAAAGACCTTGTTTTAGACCGAGTTTTGAAAAGCTGAATACTTTGTCATTCTCTTGTGTGTAAGATTCTTTATTTAAATCTATAACCAATAAAGAGCTAATTATAAAATATTATTTATAAGCCATAATTGACATTACAAGACTTCTGAATTATACTTGGATTCTCAGCTAGCTATGAGTTTTTCATGTGATTTATTCATTATCAAGGTAATGCTATGGTTTTATTTATATCACAGCAGAGATCTCTTGAGTACATCTACCGAAACACAGCATTTTCTTTCTCTTAAGGCCTTAACTGGCTGTCAGCTTAAATCATCTTTGTGCATTTTAAGAACGATGAGCTAATCCAATCTTACAGTGGTATACTCTTATTTATCACAGTCATAATCTACCTGTGGTTTCTAGATCAAAATTGTTAATGCAAATTGTTGGTTTTAGATCCTACCGGAGATGACATATCTCCATCATTCCATTTTGGTACACCCCTGCTCAATGTAGAACTAGAACAGGAATTAGCCATTTAATGGCACAGCTTCAATTTCTACAGCATGATTGAAGACAGAAACATAATGCTTATTTTCATTGTAATGTTAACATTGAAGTTACAACTCAAAAACAGCAACAGATTCCCATCTATTGAAAGGTGTTTGATTTCAGGTTATGTTCCTTGCACACTCAGACACTCAGTCAAGAAAGGAAGAATGAATAAGAGGAAGAACCATGAAGAAAACAAAAATAATATTTATCTCCAAATGAAATAAGCGCATTTTAAATGGTAAATTATTTTGAGGTCTAGTCACTGCTGCTGCATAAGTGAATGTAGCAGCCATTTTGCAGACAACTAGACACTTCCCTGTAGAGAACGAGTGGGAGAAATAACATCTTCTTGATTCACTTTTATTGAGCTTCTGCTGGCTTACACACAGTAGCATTGGCACACATGGGGAATATTTCAGCCAAGAAATGTGTTTGTGGAAGAGAACCTATAGGGAAAAATATGCTGCCATGGCATTGAGCAGAAATAATGTAGTGTTCAAACACTTTCTGTTCTGAAATGTTAAATGTTTGGTGTGTGCAAAATAGGGAAAAGATGCTAACAGAATGGATGGTATAAGGAGGTAATAGGACTGCATACTAATTGCACCTATAATTTTATTGTATTAATGGACACAAGTTATCAGCACACAAACCATGCAGTCTATATAGTAAAATACACTTATTATTTACAATGTAATAGGATTAACAGCAACAACTACACTATTAAACTTTGTTGTATCATATCTTATTGCATGTAAATAGCATCTTTCTTATCAAAACACTTCATATTTTTTGAACCACAATGACTGTAGTAACATAAGCAATGCAAAGGACATTCTACATTATAGTCAAGCATATATCACATATATGTCTGTAAACAATTTTGCTTAGAATAGAAGTATTAACCAGAACATTGACAGTGTTACTTTCCTTTGAATGGTGGTAGTGGACCTTTAATGTCCCACTGAAGCACCAGCATATGAGGATGTGACCCATGTAATCCCTCAGCATTACAGTAGAATAGGAGCAAAGAAATCTAGCTTTAATTCTACAGAGCACCAGTAAGCCCACACCTGAGTTGTGTGTGCAGTTGTGGCCCCACTGCCCAGAGGGAGTGCAGCAGAAGTTCACTGGACTGAATTCGGGGATGGTCAGATTGTCCTGTGAGGAGAGACTGAGTAGACTGGGTCTGTATTTAGAAGAATTAGAGGTGATCTCATAAACCTTTACAAAATTCTTAAAGGAGAAAGTTTCAGAAAGGGCCTAGAAGCTGGGGGGACACTCTCAGAATAAAAGGCAAATGATTAAGCATTAAGATAAGGAGGAATTTCTTCACACAGAGGGTGGTGAAACATTGCAATTCTCTACCCCAGAGGGCTGTGGAAGGCCAGTCATTAAATATTTTCAGGACCGAGATTGATCATTTTCTAGTTATTAATGACATCAAGGGATATAGGGATAGCATGGGAAAACTATGGTGTAGAATGGGAAGCAGGCTCAAGCTGCTGAATGGTCTCCTTATGCTCCTATGTTCCTATTATAGAGAAGTATCAGCTTTTTGAGTCTCTGTTTGAATGCTGGTGTGAATACAATCTCAAAACCTTCTGACCATTATCTTATTATCAACAACAGAATTGATAGTTAATTTGTGGTACCATTAATATCTTTGATATTCATGAATTAATGCATGATCTTTTGAACAAGTGAATGTTGACAACAAAAAGGAATGGCCTCACTATTTTGTGCACCAACATTTTGTACTAAACAGTGACTTTTTTTTATCATGGTAGGGTGATTAATGCTTAGCAACTATGTAAGTTAGAGATAGTTATTTGGCAATAGATTTCACAAATTGTCAAACTGGTGCATCCATTGTGAAATCTGAGTAAAAAGACATTTGCATCAAGGCCAAAATGACCACGAAGTCAGTGATATTTCATCGAATTAACATTACGCAAAATAACAGCAAACATGTACACAAGAGATAAAGTACTTTTAAACACAAACTCAGATAATAGGTCCAGAATGGATCTGAAACCTACAACTAACCATACGATTAAGTGACCAGTCACTACATCAACACAGTCATAAAAAAGACAATCTGCCCCCAGCTGTGCCATCATATTAGAGCCTTGGAATCGATAACATTTCATATAAAGGTTTCCTGGTGGCTTCATGGGCAAATACATTTTTCAGCATGGTATAAAGAAGTGTAGACTCAGACTGTCGAAGATTTAATCTCTCTCCTCCAAAGTTGGCTAGTACTGAAATAGACTGATACTGTGTGATGAAGACAAGGATAGTATCCTCATCTATATACACTGATGAAAACAAGATTGGGCCCATCTCTGATGTGATCCACAGCTTGCTGACGATTGCTTTATAAAGCCTTAGAATAACTTCTGTTGATTTATAAGCTTAGAAGTCTGTAAAGTATGAGAAAGCAATCTGTGCCTATAAAGATAGACCAGCAAGTAGCTGTTCCTTGTCCCATTAAGGAAAGGAAAGCAAAGGATAAGGAAAATAAAACTCACATCCTGCAAACTATTGTGCAGAAAATAATCCACAAGGAACTTTGATAATTGTATTGAATGTATAAATAATCATTATATCTGACGAGGAAGCACAGCTGAAAGCAGGGGTCCTGCAATTCTCATTCATAAAATTGCCATTCAAAAAACCAACCCTACCAATCATTTTGCAAAGAAGACAATCCTGGGTTGTAGTTCTTAGATGGGAATGGTAGAAGTACAGAGAAATGATTCATGCATATTTGCTTTGCTTTTAATATTTTTCAAGTGATTCTAAACTGCACATTGGATAATAGCACTAGTCAGAAATGCAATTGACAAGTTGGTCAATCTGAATCAATTTCACATGTTAAACACCAGTTTTCTCTAATATGATTGTTTTAGCAATTCATCTTCTTTACTCCTCGCCACAGGAGACTGAGTGATTGAGGAAATGAATGGGTAAGACTACCTACCACTAGCAGTTCGAAAAAGATAGGTTTGACACTCAAGAATTGAGCTTGTACAGCTGCATAACTGTTATGTGTAGCTTTCTACTAAGTGTACAATAACCAAATTTAAAAACTATTTTGTAAGAATTCTGTCAAACAACAAATATCAGTGACAATAACATCCGGGTCAACTGCAAACACTGATCATCCTTTGCCTGATGCAAGTGGGGGAAAACATAATGAGCTTATTCTCAATGTAGTGCCTCTTTTCACTAGACACAATATGTCAAGAAAGAAGTTAAACAGTCACTTCTGATGCATTCAGTCCGGTTCACTTCAGTCTGAGTCAGCTGTCAGGCCTGGATCTGTCTCGGTTCTCCTGCCCCGTTTTTGTGTTTAAACGCGGGCAGAACAGATTCCAGTGACACCTCTGAGGTGGAGCATGAGCATGAACCTGACCCCCCCCCCCCACCCCCCCCCACCCCCCACCCCCCGTTTCTGATTGACAGGTGTGACTGCAGAACCCAGTAACAAGTGGAATCCAGTTTCCCCACATATAAAGAGCAGCGTGACCAATCAGGCCTTCTGTATGCAGTGAAACATTAAGGGTAAAATGCACAAAAGCTGAGAGAAAACAAAACAAGATGAAGGGGAAAAAAAAAGCTTAGATAAAGCAGTTTTCTGTAGAGCACAGGGTATGGAAAGATGAATTCATCCTGAGCAGTTTATGTTAGAAGCAGTAAAAATTAGGATTGATGGGAGAGTGGAGTGGCAAGTGAAAGGGGAAAAGCAGATGGCAGTCGCTTCCCAGGAGCCACACAATTTCATGGCAGATTTTCTGCCGATGAATTTGCGGTAATTCAAGCCTGGGGCTGACATTCTCTCGCAGTGTGACGGAAATGATTTATAAGGGCCTGGTCTTACCCTGCTCGCGGGAACTTTAGAGGCCAGGCTTACTTTCAAAGAAAAAAAGATATGGATCCACATCAGAACAGGACACTTGCATTAGAAAGGGTCACTTTCATCATGGAGATGGGTCGGAATTTTATTGTAATGAGGTCACTGCAAGTTAATAGACTTCAGTCCTTAGCTTGGGGTCCAGCCTTTCAGTTTATTAGTCAATGTTAGGATGAGCTATTGAACGATTGAAATATTCAATACTTTTAGTTTTTAAAGAAAATGTATTGATTCTCACATTAAACTCATGGCATAGACGTTTTTGTTTATTTTACAGCAGTTGTGTAATGTCAATGTTATTCACTACAAGGCTATCAGAGTAGGAGGATCAATTTTACTACTCAGTCGGCAAAGAACTTGACACATCTTACTTTCCCTCACAACACATCCCTAAAAGTTCATCCAGACAGGGACAGAAAGTAAAATCAGCCCCATCTCAATTCCATCCCTGCTACCAATCACACTCTATCCCAATCCCCATTTCCACTGATCATGAATCACATTCATTAAAGGCGACTCTAGCATTAGACTACTATGGACCACTTTGATGACTTTCAGTAATGGATCAACAGGCCATTGTACACTCTGATGATTCACTTTACAGAAGAGAAGTATCAGGCAGACTGTAAATACTGGAATTACTGCCTGAAATATAACATAACCATATTTCTCAGGGCAAAAACTTACCTGTCTACATGAGTATGGATTGCCATTGACCTTTCCTCAACTTGCATCAACAAGTAAAAATAGTGCATTTACAGTGGCTGCCACCACTCAGTAATAGAAGCTTTAGCTATGAGAGTGAAATAAACTAGAATCACATACATGCAAAAGAGATGGCTTTATATTTGTTATTCATTCTTATAAAAAAAAGAGAAGGGACATGAATTACCTGAGGCATCAGCAGCATCGGTAGAGGATTTTACCTGACCTGCAGTGTGTGACTTTGTCAGAAATCATGAAAGCTTTGTTAACAATTTTCTCTTCTCAAATTAAAAATCTTGAATATTTCAATAGTTCAATTTTATACCCTATTGGCTTGGATTTTCATTCTTATGGTTCCAGTCTCTTTCAGCTTACAGCAATTTAAAAAATTCATTCTTGGGATGCTGGCCTGTGGGCATTGTTTATTAATGGAGGCCTTGTGGATCATACAAATTTTAGCCACTGGCTGCCAGTGGTGTAAAACATCAACGTTTAGTAAATGCCAAATAAGCAGACCAGTGTGCCTTGGATTTTGTGGTGTATATTTGCAGCTGCTGTCATCCAAATGGAAGGAATCCCATCACAGTCCTGTCCTGTGCCTTGTGAGTAGTGGAGGCACTTTGGAGAAACTGCTGTCTAACGTCTAACCTGGTCTAGTAACAAGGTACGTTTACTGACAATCAGAGTCATGTTGCTGCTTATTCTTCATTTTATCTAGGTACATGGGATTTTTATGAACAAGATTCATTATTCATTTACCAGGTATGTAGAACCTTATAATTGGCTTCAGTGTCATTATCAACAATTCAATCCGAGCTTTCCAAATCTAATTGTTCCCTTGCACCACAACGTTTCCTCTTTGATCAATTGTACATTATCAAAAACAAATTTGGACAGGAATAACATCCTCCAGTTAACATTAAATTATATGATTTTAACAGATGAAAGGATACATCAGACAAACATCAGAGTCGAAAAGTGTGATGCTGGAAAATCACACAGGTCAGGCAGCATCTGAGGAGCAGGAGAGTTGATATTTTGGGCAGAAGCCCATCGTCAGTTATATTTTGAACAGTAATCAATCTTTGAGCAAATTTCTTCATGTATTGGCATAATACTTTGCATAATTTTAGTCAGTGATTGTTGTAACGGTTCTGAAGAAGCTAATGTTTATAATAATTGAATTCCACCCATTCAATTGATGCCACACACAAGGGAAGGCAGTAACATGCTGATAATGTCACTAGATGAGCAATATCAATGACCAAGCTAATGAGTCATGGGATCATCGATTTGAATCTACCATTCACCCCCAGGCCCTGGAACAGACACCTGATAGGACCTGGCCCCCATCCTATGACCCAGTGCCCTTTCCTCCCCATCTGGACTTGACCTGAAATGATACCCTACCAGGACTGCCCCCCTTTCCAACCTGACACCCTTTACCTGTGCTGTTGGATTTGACTTGACACAGCACTAGTAACCTCCTCTACAACTGCTCCCCCCATCCCACCCTGACCCCACCACTCGCCAGATCTGACATACTCTTTGACTGGACCAAACCTAAAACTCCCTGCCAGACCAGGTCTGACACTACCCCAAACATCCCTCCAAACCCCAGGGAACTGATTCCCACCACCCATCATCCTAACCTAAAGTATCATTACCTTGCACCATATCCAAATGGTATCTGACTTACCTGGCACCCTACCAGCTCCCTGATGGTACCCCCAACTGGAGAATGTCATCTAGGTAGGTTCAATTGTGGCTCTCAAAAAGGGTATGGTTAGTGATCTAAAAGGAAACGGTGGGAAAATGGGACTTGCTTATGACTTTTGCAGAGAGCCAGGATAAATTCGATAGGTTGAATGGCCATTTTGTGTGCTGTAACTTTTTCTATGATTCTATTGGAGACAGTGAAATTTGAATTAAATTAACAAAGTTTAGTCCAGTGGCCACCATGTAATAAATGGCAATTGTCATAAAATCCTGTCTAGTGAAGGGAGGAAGTAGAGGATTTGGGAGGTCATTTTGTGGCTGTGCAAGACATTGGTTAAGCCACTTTTGGAAAACTGCAATCAATTCTGGTCTCTCTACTATAGGAAAGTTGTTGTTAGAATTGAAAGGGTTCAGAAAAGATTTATGAGGATGTTGCCAGGGTTGGAGGGTTTGAACTTTAGGAAGAGATTGAATAGTCAGGGGCTATTTTCCCTGGAGTGCAGGAGGATGAGGGGTTACCTTCTAGAAATTTATAAAATTATGAGGGACATTTATAGGGTGAATAGTCAATTCATCCTTGGGATGCTGGCCTGTGGGGAGGAGAGTCCAAAACTGGACAGCACATGTTTAAGGTCAGAGATGAAAGGTATAAAAGGGACCTGAGGGTCAACTTTTAATGCAGAGGATGGTACGTATATGGTAGTAGTGGAAGTTGGTACAATTATAACATTTAAAAGGCATCTGGATGAGTATATGAATAGGGAAAGTTTTAGAGGGATATTGGCCAAATGCTGGCAAATGGGATTAGATCAATATAAATATCTGGTCAGCATGGAGTTGGACCTAGGGATTGTACATCTCTATGACTCTTTGAAAAAGCTAATGAGATTCTCGACCTGATAAATAGGAGTTTCTAGTACAGAATTATGGAAACCATGATAAACCTTTATGAAATGCAAGTCTGAGTCTGTCCAGAATACTGAGATAAGTTCTAAGAGTCATACTTCGGAAGTGTATCAAAGATCTGGCAAGACTGGTGATGGACAATGACTGGAATTCGCCAGACAGGAAGGAATTAAATTGTCGGAATAGATCAGGTAAACTGGAGTTCTCCTTCGAGCAGAAATGTTTAAGTGGGAATCTTATAGAAATGTCCAATGTCATAAAGTTTCTAATAGAATAGATAAGGAGAAATTATTTTCAGTAGGGCCAGAAGGGTCAAAAACCAGATCACATAAATTTTAAGTAATTGAGAACAGAATGATCGGTGACAAGAAGAAAGAAAAGTAGGGGGTGTTTAAGATTAGAGTGGTGCTGGAAAAGCACAGCAGGTCAAGCAGCATCCGGGGAGCAGGAAAATCGCTGTTTCGGGCAAAAGTCCTTCATCAGGAAGGTCCGTCGTGATCTGCATGCTATTTGTGAAGGGATGGTGGAAGCAAATTCAAAAATAATTTTTACAAAGGAATTTGATAAATATTTGAAGGGGAAACATTTGCAAGGCTATGGTGAGACAGCAGAAGCATGACTAATGGATAACTCTTTCAAAATGTCTATTACGGGCACTGTATTGTATCATGCTTCCTATGCTTCTCTGACTAGCAGCTATTCTGAAGTTACTAAAATTCTGTCCACACCTTTCAAGGGTTGACACTTTTTGTGTAGTTCATGAAGTTTATGGAGGGACCCCAAAACCTCAGTAACATTTAAAACCAGTAAAGAATATTTTAAAAAATTAACCAGAGAACTTTGCCTGATCCTGCTGATTTTATGAGTGCACAGAACAAATGAAAGGCCTATAAAACCATAAGCAGTAACAAGAACTTACATTGTTTACATAAATGAAAAGTCAAAACTGTTCCTAAACATGTCCCTTCAGGAGCAAACAAAACCTGAATAACCTCACATTGATTTCTGGTCTGTATTTGCCTTTGCAACATTTCAATATTTACTCAGCGTCCACCTGATCTATAATTCTGAGACGAGGGGAGTTGAGAAGTACAATAAAGATTAATATGCAGTCAAAGCCTTGTTATTGGAGGAAACAGGGTGAACACAAAACCACAAGAAACTAGAGCAGGAGTAGATCGTGCATCCCTTGAGTCTGCTCTGCAATTCAATATCATTGCAGCTAATCTTCAGATTCAACTCCACTTTCTGGCCCTCTCCCTATACCCTTGATTCTCTAAGAGATCAAGAAAATCTATCAGTTGCAGTCTTAAATATACTCAATAATGGAGAAACCACAACTCTCTGGAGTGGATAATTCCAAAGATTAACAACCCATCTCAGTGAAGTGCTTTTTTTATCATCTTGCTCGTAAATAATCGGCCCTTTCAATCTGAGACTATGTCCCCATGTTTTAGGTCTCTATTCTGCAGATATAATCCCCTGACATCTAGCCTGGGAACAATCCTTCAGAATCTTGTATTTCTGTCTGCTAAATCAAGTAAATATAGACCTAATTTACTCAGCCTAAAAAAGAAAAGGGTGGAAATAATTTAATTAAAGTGACAAACTATTAAGTTGGGAGGATCTGTTGTTTGTCTCAAACTAAAAGACTAGTACAGAAATGCAATTACACAACAGTATATATGAAAATGTGAAATATCCTCAGGTGGGAGATGAAATATTGCCTGAGTCAAACTCCAGGGGCAAGTGTCAATGCCACACAGTCTCATGAGTCACAATGGG